>NC_091951.1:216445493-216700493 GCF_031021105.1 Erythrolamprus reginae | reverse complement strand
CTGGTGAACTCTGCCTTGTAAAGCAGAGAACTAGCAATTAGAGCTATCAGATCAGAACCCTTCCAGCTCTGTACCAGGGAGGGGGTATATGTTTTTTTTTGTTTTTTTTTTATGTCGGATCACCCTGGTATATTTTAAGGAACGTCACAGCTCCTTTTTTGCCTCTAGGCCCAACCCAGGACCACTACAAGGTAGTTAATATATTTTATAGCCGACAACTATATTCTGTATGTGTTAAATGTTTTTTTAGCTGGAATTTTAAAATTAAGGGAGACTAGGATGGTCCCATTTCGGCCTTGTTCTGGCCTCATCAGCTAGCCACACCCTTTTCTTTACTGGGATTCGATCTGGTGAACTCTGCCTTGTAAAGCAGAGAACTAGCAATTAGAGCTATCAGATCAGAACCCTTCCAGCTCTGTACATACATACATACATACATACATACATACATACATACAGTGGTACCTCAAGATACGAACCCCTCGTCATACGAACAACTCAAGATACGAACCCGGGGTTCAGAAAAAATTTGCCTCTTACGAACTTTTTTCGAGTTACGAACGTCAAACCCGAACTTCCGGGTTCGGCGTTCGGGAGGCTGCTGGGAAGCCCCCTCTGTTTTAAAAGGTGACAGCCGGGCGGCGGGGGTTCCCAGCAGCCTCCGAATGCGGAAGTTCGGGTTTGGCGTTCGGCTTTGGGAGGCTGCTGGAAAGCCGCCCGGCTGTTTTAAAAGGTGACAGCCGGCCTGGGGGGCTTCCCAGCAACCTCCCGAACCCTGAACTTTTGCCGAACTTCCAGGTTCAGGGTTCGGGAGGCTGCTGGGAAGCCCCCCAGCCCGGCTGTCACCTTTTAAATCAGCTGGGCGGCTTCCCAGCAGCCTCTGAACGCCGAACGCGGAAGTTCGGGTTTGGCATTTGGCTTCGGGAGGCTGCTGGAAAGCCGCCCAGCTGTTTTATTTTATTTTATTTATTTTTTTGAAATATTTTTATTGATTTTCTTTAAAATGACATACAAACTTACAAACATTTAACATATAATGTAGGGATGTATCATCCCTGCTCTTCTCAAAAGTATAATTGCAGATACAGAAAAAGGAATACACTATTGAATATCTAATTCAATACTACTAATACAAAAATTATCTAGTGAGAAAATTTAATGTCATATAAAAATTTCTAATTAATTTCAAGTCAAGAAAAATCTTTAAGAAAAACAAATTTCTATTCTATCTATATAAACTGGGTCTAATATAAATCTTAATAAGGAAAATCATCTAAGATATCTATACTTATTGCTACTCTTCTTTATTTTTTTATTCTTGTCTATCCATTCATAAACATTGTTCCATGTTGCGTAGAATTTGGTTTCTTCCTGTTCATTCAAGCGTCTTGTCATCATGTCCATTTCCGCGCAGTCTAATATTTTTGCAATAACTTCTTCTTCTTTGGGGATATCCTCCCCTTTCCAATTTTGCGCGTATATAATCCTTGCCGCTGTAAAAATATGTATAATCAAGTACAAAATTTCTTTTTTATAATTTTGGTTAGTAATTCCTAGCAAACAAAACTCCGGGGTAAAATCTATTTTCTGCTTTGTAATTTCTTTTGTCATTTTTTCTATCATTTTCCAATACATTTTAGCTTTATTACATGTCCACCATTGATGGTAGTATGATCCTATTTCTTTCTTACATTTCCAGCACAGGGGTGATGTCTTTGGGAACATTTTTGCTAATCTACTTGGTGGGAGATGCCATCTATAAAACATTTTAATTTGATTTTCTTTCAAAGAAACTGATTTTGTCATCCTCCAGTTACACATCCAAACTTTCTCCCATGTGTCTAAATCAATTTCTTTACCTATGTTTCTGCACCAATGTATCATACTGTCTTTTAATGTTAGTTCAATATTCTTGTGGGTAATCAAATATTTATATATTTTTCCAATTACTCTGGTATTGTTTTTAATGATTAACTCACTTAACAGGTTTTTACTTTTGTTAAATATGTAGAGTGTACTATCTTTCTGATATCTGGATCTAATCTGTGCATAATGCCACCAATCAATTTGTATCCCTTCATCTTGTAATTTAATTCTAGATTTCAATTTCATTTGATTGTCTAACAAGTCTTTATATCTTATATTTCTTGTATCATTAATAGAGTTTGGGTGTATTATTGCATCCAAGGGGGTAACCCAATCTGGAATTGTTAAAAAGTGGTTTTTCTTTATATCCTTCCAGACATCAAATAAGTATTTTCTCAGCGTGTGTCTTTTAAAGTAAGTATGATTTTTATCTTTATCATACCACACGAATGCATGCCAGCCAAGCATGAGGTCATGTCCTTCTAATATTGATGTTCTCATGTCCTCTAAAGTTATCCAGTTTTTAATCCATGTTAAAGCGGCTGCCTGGTAATATAATTTCCAATTTGGGAGCGCAAAACCCCCCCTCTCTTTTATGTCTTCTAACATATTTATCTTAATTCTTGCCTTTTTCCCTTGCCATAAAAATTTTTTAACCACATTTGTTAAATTTTTAAAAAAGTTAGCCCCTGGATTAATTGGGATCACTTGAAATAAAAATAATACCTTAGGTAAAATATTCATCTTGATCGTAGCAATTCTTCCCAAAAATGATATTTTTAAATTGTTCCATATTTCTAAATCCTTTTTAATTTCATTAATTAATTTTATATAATTATCATTTTTTAATGTTATTGTTTTAGCTGTTAGCCATATTCCCAAATATTTTACTTTTTTAACTATTTGCATTCCAGTAATACATTCTAAATTACTTTCTTGTATTTTACTCATGTTTTTAGTTATAATTTTTGTTTTGTTTTTATTTATTTTCAAACCTGCCACCTTACCATATTGTTCTATTGTTTGGATTAATCTTGGTGCTGTGGCTAACGGATCTTCCATTATAAAAGTCAAGTCGTCTGCAAAGGCCTGGACTTTGTATATCTCTTTTCTAACTGTTAAACCTTTTATCTTTGGGTCTGATCTTATTTTTATTAAGAGTGCTTCTAAGGTCATAATGAAAAGAAGAGGTGATATAGGGCATCCTTGCCGCACTCCTTTATTTATTTTAAACGCTTCTAATTGTTCATTGTTTAATATAATTTTTGTCGTTTGTTCTGAGTAAATAGCGTCTATTAAATTGACAAATTTGGGGCCGAATCTCATTTTATTTAATTGCATCTTTATAAATGTCCAATTCACGTTATCAAAAGCTTTTTGAGCGTCTAGAAACATTAAGGATGTTTTATCTGAATGTTGCTCATAGTACTCTAATACATTAATAATTGTTCTAAGATTATTTTTAATTTGTCTACCTGGAAGAAAACCATTTTGGTCTGAGTGAATTTTACTATTTATCACATTTTTCAATCTATCTGCATATATTGCTATAAAAATTTTATAGTCTACATTCAATAAAGATATTGGTCTATAGTTTTTAATTTTTTCTTTTGGTGTATCTGGTTTGTGAATTAAGGTTATCAAAGATTCCGACCATGATTTAGGAATTTTCCCATCTAGTCTGCATTCATTAAAAATTTGGAGCATATTATTTCTTAGTACTTCATTTTCTATTTTATACCACTCTGCTGGGATAGCGTCCGGTCCCGTGGCTTTGTTGTTTTTCTGCTTTTTAATAACTATAAGGAGTTCTTCCATTGTTATTGGACTCTCCATCTTTTCTTGTTGCTCTTCTGTTATTTGTGGTAACTCTGCACTCTCTAGGTATTTAAATACGGCTTCTTCTTCAATATTATCATCTTTATATAATTCTTTAAAAAAGTTTTGAACTATATTTGCTTTTCCCTCTGGGTCATATTTTATTATTCCATCTTTATCTTCTAATTGTCTAATTAATTTAGATTGTCTCTGTTTTCTCAGTTTATATGCTAACCATCTACCTGATTTGTTGGCATGTTCAAAATATTGTTGCTTAGCTTTCTTTATTTTTTCCAGTATCTGATTTTGTTCTTGTAATCTGATTTTATGTTTAATTAAATTTATTTTTTTCCCCAAGTCTTTATTTTTCACATTTTGTTGTGATAAAAACTCTAGTTGTTTTAATTCATTTATTAATTGTTCATATTTTCTTTTTCTTTCTTTATTATATTTTGCTGTATAGGATATTGTTAATCCTCTTATGTATGCTTTAGTTGCATCCCACAAGTTCTGAGGGGTGGTGTCTGTATTTTTATTGATTTCAAAAAATATTTTTAATTCCTTTTCAATCCATTCTTTATATTCTTTCTCTTTCAAAATGTTTCTATTCATTTGCCAATTACGATGTTTTTTAATATTTCTCATATAGACTATAACTGGATTATGGTCTGCCCAAGTATTAACATCTATTTCTACGTCTTGTATATACTCTGCTGTTGTTTTGGGGGCCCACACCATATCTATTCTAGTCCAAATTTTGTGGGGGTTTGAGTAAAAAGTATATTGCCTACTGTGGGGATGCCTTTCCCTCCATATATCATTCAATAGCAGTTCTGCTTTCATTTTTTGAAAAGTCGAGGGCAATAAATTCTTTTTCGTCTTTTTACAACTTTTCTTCACCCCCGAATGGTCTAATTGTCTATTTGTTATAGCATTAAAATCTCCAATGATTAACATATTTTCCAAATTTAATTCTAAAATTTTTTGATGTAATTTTTCATAAAATGCAATTTGGTCATCATTTGGGGCATATATAGAAACAATAGCAAGCGATTTAGGTTCAATATCAATCTGGACAATCAAAATTCTACCTTCATCATCACTATATAGTTGTTTGGAATTTATAGAACTCTCAACATACATTGCCACTCCTCTTTTCTTTTGGTCTGCTAACGCAGCATACATCTTTCCAATTTTATTATTTAACAATAAATTCCGATTACTCTTTTTTATATGTACTTCTTGGAGTATCACAATTTGAGCTTTTTGATTCTTAATTTTGGAAAACATTTGTTTTCTTTTTTTTGGTTCATTAAGTCCATTGACATTTACTGAAAAGATTTTTAAATCTCTCGATGTATTCATTTGTTGTATTTCTTGGTTTCGCGTTGAGGTTGTTTTCTTCTGGCCCCTTGGTCCTGCTCCTCCAGTTGAGCAGGAGCCCCCATGGCTTCGGCCTGCATTGCTTCCAGTTCTTTTGTTATCTGTTCCATTTCGCATATTCCACTATTTTCATAAAAGTCTCTTGCTTGGTCTAGATTCTCCAGTTTATATCTCGTTGATTTCCATGTCAATGAAAGACCTTGTGGAATAAGCCAGCGAAAGGTTATATTTTCTTTAATCAAAAGTTTGGTCAAGAAATGATAGTCTCTTCTAGTCTCTCGAACACGTCTCGGAATTTGTATTAATATTTTTATTTCTTTACCTTGGTGTTGTAATTGTCCCGCTCTTGACCAATGCAGTATATCATCTCTCATGCTTTTTCTTACAAATTTGATGTGAATCTCGCGTGGAAGATTAAAACGGCGAATATAGCTGTTAGAAATTCTGAAGACTTCATCGATTTCTTTTTTTATGTCATCTGGGTCCATCTGGAGGATTTTCCCAATAATGTCAGCCATGATGGCCTTTAAATCTTCATCTTTTTCTTCTATTACGTTTTGAAATCGAAGTCCATATGACGCACGTTGCATTTCCAGATGTGTAATTGATTCATCATACCCTCTGTAACGTGAAGCAGCTTTGTCCTCCAAGTGACCAATTCTTTTCTCCACCTTTTCCGCCTTTTCTTCCACTACCTTCATTCGTTCTTCATTATCTTGCAAGGCTTGCTTAATCTCCTTCATCTGATCTTTCATTTCACCTGTGTCAACTTTCATTTCCGCCATCTCTGCTTTAATTTCATCTCTCTGTTGTGTTGCATCTTGTTGAGATTTTAACATAAAGTCATTTAATGTTGTTAATGTCTCTTGGATTGAAGCCAGAGATGGTTGTTTCTCCCTGTCCTTCTCCTTGGTGAACATAGTTGCAGATAAAGTCTGCTGTGCGGGGGATGGGTGTGGTGAACTTTGCGGAGAAGAAATAACGGTTGTTTGCTTCTTGATTGTTTTAGTATGGGTGGAAGTACTTGACATTTTCAGATTTAAATTTAGTGTTATTTTATGTTAGCAATATGTAGACAGATTCTATAAATTCCAAACCCTCAGTAACAGTTATACTAAATTGATAGCAATTAATTGATAGCAATAAAAATTCTAGTTCAAATAAAAGGCTAAATTTCAAATACACTTAAAGTATAAAATATATCTAATTAACACTCAACTTATTAATTCTTATTACTCTAGTCAAAATTTATATCAAGAAGATGTAAAGAAGAAAAGGGGAAGAAGGAGGAAAGATTAGTTTAGAACAGCAGCAAAAATAAGAAGGAAAAGTCAGCAAAGTAGGAAGGAGGATAAAAACATGTGAAGAAAGGGGGCAATCAGAGTTAAAGACTATTATTCAATTAGGAGGAACAGGAGACCAAAGACCAAAAGAAAATTTAGCAGTGCATAAACAGAACCAAGATTAATTGTAATATAATGTAATACAGAATTAAAATTCAGGAATTAAAATTATCAAAGGGAAAACGCAGAAAAGAAAAAAAAACAGTTGATTGAAGATCTAATTTGTTGTCAAAAACACCTTAATGAGTACTGCAAAAGTATTGCGTTATTTGAAGAAAGGTATAGTCTTTAAAAAATTTGTAAAACTTTTTCCAAGCAAATGCAGTTTAATTTCACGAAGTTAAAATGAAGTCGGTCCGTCTCTCACAGCCCAGGAAAAAATATCTCCGCTATAAATCCAACGAAAATGCTGTTAATCCAAAAACCGCTATTAATCCAAACGAAATCCAATGGAAATACTCCAACAAAATAATCCAAGAAACGTCAGTTGAATAATCCAAATTTTAAAATTCTCAAATGTAGAAAAAGAGTTTTTTCTTTATATTTCTTTATATTCAGAGTTTGTTAGTAAGTAGTGAGCAGTCTGGTCCTTCCGCTAGAAAAATCCCAGCCCGGACTTCATTTTACAATACAATATTCCGTAACCAAATGCTTCAAAAAAGGAAAGAAAGTTTTTTCAACCAAATAATATCATTTTGAAAATAATTAATCCTTTAATGTCTCATTTTAAAATCTTCTGGATCTCCTTGTTTGCAAAAATTTAACAGTTCAAAACAAGTGAAAGTGATTAGAATAAGTTCCGGCTGTTAATTCGCGCCTGGATACAATGTTGTTTTAACAACTTTCTCTTTCGCCTTCGTTTGAACTCTGATTCAATTTTCTTATTTTTCAAACTTCTTGTTTAGCATGGAACATAGAAATTTTTTTTACCTTAGTTGTAGCTTCTTTGACAATATTCCTTTTTCAATTAGAGTTGTTCAGTTTCTCTGCTTTTTACTCTCTTGATGTTTCTTGCTTCCCACTGGTTAGGTGGGATCGCAATGGCCGTGTCCTCTTGGAGGAGGACCGGTGCTCCCTGCACCAGAGCTGCAGGATAAACCCTCTGTCCCGGAGCCTCGGCGATGGCTCCCCGGGCAGAGTGGAATCCCCTTTTCTAGGATCGAGCCATCCGGACTCGATCCGATCGCGCTGGGGCGACCTCTGGGAGGGTTGAAGGGGTCTCGAGGCAGAGCCCTGCCAAGAGACACCGCTGCGATCCTCAGCGAAACCGGAAGTCGGAAAGCCGCCCAGCTGTTTTAAAAGGTGACAGCCCGGCTGGGGGGCTTCCCAGCAACCTCCCGAACCCCGAACTTTTGCCGAACTTCCGGGTTTGGGGTTCGGGAGGCTGCTGGGAAGTCCCCCAGCCCGGCTGTCACCTTTTAAAACAGCCGGGCGACTTCCCAGCAGCCTCCCGAAGCCGAACGCCAAACCCGAACTTCCGCGTTTGGCATTCAGAGGCTGCTGGGAAGCCCCCCGGCTGTTTTAAAAGGTGACAGCCAGGCTGGGGGGTTTCCCAGCAGCCTCCCGAACCCTGAACCCAGAAGTTCGGCAAAAGTTCGAGGTTCGGGAGGCTGCTGGGAAGCCCCCCAGCCCGGCTGTCACCTTTTAAAACAGCCAGGCGGCTTCCCAGCAGCCTCTCGAAGCCGAATGCCAAACCCGAACTTTCGCGTTCGGCATTAGGAGGCTGCTGAGAAGCCCTGCCGCCCGGCTGTCACCTTTTAAAACAGCCTGGGGGCTTCTCGGCGGCCTCCCGAACGCTGAACCCGGAAGTTTGGGTTTGGCGTTCGGCATTCGGGAGGTCGCTGAGAAGCCGCCCGGCTGTTTTAAAAGGTGACAGCCCGGGCGGCAGCGTTTTTTTGCGGGTTTTGTTTTTTGGTTGCACGGATTAATTGACTTTACATTGTTTCCTATGGGAAACAATGTTTCGTCTTACTAACCTTTCGTCTTACGAACCTCCCCCTGGAACCAATTAGGTTCGTAAGACGAGGTATGACTGTATATATATATATATATATATATATATATATATATATATATATATATATATATATATATATATATATATATATATGTGAATGATGAGGCAGCAGCCATCTCGATCACCGGAACATAAAAACTTTAATAAAACAACTTAGCTTTCGTTAGCATGCTGCTAACTTCGTCAGAGTATTAAAATGCCATGGGAGACAATCACATTTATAAAGCCTTACTCAGTCTGCTCATAGCCCGCGTCACTGGGCCACACCCTTCCCTCCCCTCTGCAGCAAGCCTAATTGTAGGCTTAATCATGCTGGTTAAAGGGGGAACTACCGCTTTTACTCGTGTCTGTTGCCTATTTCCCTCCCCAAGGGAGGAGGTGGTGTTGCGAGGCAATGCTTTAGAGGTATTTGATATTACTTCCTTCCACCCATTACCGTTGTTGCTTTCTATGGTGGTACATGTCTGCTCTTGCAATTTTTTTGCCCATGCCCTCGTCCTAGGTCTGCACTGTTCTAATCCCCCCTTGTCCCCTGCGTTAAACCTGCATTGTGCCCCTCCCCCTCTACCTCCGTGTTGCTCCAGTATGTTCCCTTGTTTCCCACTAGGGGTTGCTCCACCCTCATTTAGCTGGTTTCTATGCCTGACCTGGAGAATTCTGTTAGGGGCTTTATCCAATCCTAATGACCTATCTCCTTTAAGTCGTTGTTGGTGCCTTAAAGCCTGGTATGCTGATGGCATATCAATATGTCTATTTAAAGAAGACTCGGGGCGGCTCACAACAAGATAGAACAAATCATAAATAATCCAAATAACTTTAAAATTTTTAAAAGATTTAAAAGAACCCCATATACTAACAGACACACACACAACCATACCATGTATAAATTGAACATGCCCGGGGGAGGTGTTTCAATTCCCCCATGCCTGACGGCAGAGGTGGGTTTTAAGGCAGGGAGAGTAGGGGCAGTTCTAATCTCTGGGGGGAGTTGGTTCCAGAGAGTCGGTGCCACCACAAAGAAGGCTCTTCCCCTGGGGCCCGCCAACCGACATTGTTTAGTTGACGGGACCCGGAGAAGGCCCACTCTGTGGGACCTAATCGGTCGCTGGGATTCGTGCGGCAGAAGGCGGTCTCGGAGATATTCTAGTCCAGTGCCATGAAGGGCTTTAAAGGTCATAACCAACACTTTGAATTGTGACCGGAAATTGATCGGCAGCCAATGCAGACTGCGGAGTGATGGTGAAACATGGGCATACCTAGGTAAGCCCATGACTGCTCTCGCAGCTGCATTCTGCACGATCTGAAGTTTCCGAACACTTTTCAAAGGTAGCCCCATGTAGAGAGCATTACAGTAGTCGAACCTCGAGGTGATGAGGGCATGAGTGACTGTGAGCAATGAGTCCCGGTCCAGATAGGGCCGCAACTGGTGCACCAGGCGAACCTGGGCAAACACCCCCCTCGCCACAGCTGAAAGATGTTTCTCTAATGTGAGCTGTGGATCGAGGAGGATGCCCAAGTTGCGGACCCTCTCCGAGGGGGTCAATAATTCCCCCCCCCCAGAGTAATGGATGGACAGATGGGATTGTCCTTGGGAGGCAAAACCCACAGCCACTCCATCTTATCCGGGTTGAGTTTGAGTCTGTTGACACCCATCCAGGCCCCAACAGCCTCCAGGCACCAGCACATCACTTCCACTGCTTCGTTGACTGGACATGGGGTGGAGATGTAAAGCTGGGTATCATCAGCATACTGATGATACCTCACCCCATGTCCTTGGATGATCTCACCCAGCGGTTTCATGTAGATATTAAATAGCAGGGGGGAGAGGACCAACCCCTGAGGCACCCCACAAGGGAGAGACCTTGGAGTCGACCTCTGACCCCCCACTAACACCGACTACGACCGGCCAGAGAGGTAGGAGGAGAACCACTGAAGAACAGTGCCTCCCACCCCCAACCCCTCCAGCCGGTGCAGAAGGATACCATGGTCGATGGTATCGAAAGCCGCTGAGAGGTCAAGGAGCACCAGGACAGAGGATAAACCCCTGTCCCGGACCCGCCAGAGATCATCCATCAACGCGACCAAAGCAATTTCCGTGCTGTAACCGGGCCTGAAACCCGACTGCTGGGGACCTAGATAATCGGCTTCTTTCAAGGACCGTTGGAACTGGAGTGCCACCACCTTCTCCATAAAGGGAAGGTTGGAGACTGGACGATAGTTATTAAGTACGGCTGGGTCCAGGGAAGGCCTCTTGAGGAGGGGGTGAACGAGCACTTCTTTATAGAGTGTTGGAAAAACTCCCCTCCCCAAGGAAGCGTTGGTAATCTGGACCCAGCTCCGTGTCACCTCCCTGCTGGCCGAGACCAACCAGGAGAGACACGGATCCAGTAAACAGGTGGCGGAACTCACAGCTCCAATGGCCTTGTCCACTTCATCAGGTGTCACCAGATCAAACTCTTCCCAGACAGGTGGACAAGTATGTGCCCCAGTCATCTCGACTGACTCGTTGTCAGTCGACTCTGTTTTCCAATTGGAGTCGAGATCAGCCCGGATCTGAGCGACTTTATCAGCGAAAAACGTGTTAAAATCCTCGGCACTGCTCTGTAAGGGCTCCCCAACTCCCCCCTGATTAAGAAGGGAGCAGGTCACCCTAAACAGAGTGGCCGGGCGAGATGCCGCTGATGCAATCAAGGCGGCATGGTACGCGCATCTTGCCGCTTTGAGCGCCACTTTGTAAGTCTTAATAAAAGCTCTTACAAGTGTTCGATCAGATTCAGACCTACTCTTCCTCCATCGCTTCTCTAGACGTCTCTTTTGGCGTTTCAACTCCCGGAGCTCCTCGTTGAACCATGGAGCACTACGGGGTCTAGCGCCACGGAGAGGTCGCAAAGGCACAATCCGGTCAAGAGCCTCCGCTGCAGCCTTGTTCCAGGCCTCCGCAAGAGACTCCGCCGAACTGTGGACGAGTGCCTCTGGAATAACCCCAAGTGCCGTCTGAAAGCCCTCTGGGTCCATCAGGCGTCTGGGGCGAAACATCTTAATTGGTTCCGCCTCCCTGCGGGAAAGGATTGGAGCCAGGAAGTCAAGCCGTAGTAGAAAATGGTCTGACCATGACAAAGGCAATGCTTCTAAGCCCCTTAGTCTCAGACCATTACTCAATTGCTCTGAAAGGAATACCATGTCAGGTGCGTGCCCTCCCTCGTGAGTCGGACCCTGTACTACTTGAGTCAGGTCCATGGCTGTCATGGTGGCCATGAACTCCTGTGCCAACCCAGAGGTTTCGCCGAGTGACGGCAGGTTGAAGTCCCCCAGGACAATAAGTCCGGGGAACTCCACCGCCAACCCGGCTACCTCCTCGAGTAGCACAGGCAGGGCTTTTGATACGCAGCTGGGAGGCAGGTACGTGAGAAATAAGCCCACCTGAACCCCTAAGTCCAACTTCATCAAGAGAGACTCGCAACCCGCAATTTCCGGAGCAATGAGTCTTCGTAGGCAAAGGCTCTCCCTGGCTATAATAGCCACTCCTCCCCCCCTTCCCTGGGGTCGAGGTTGATGCCATATCTGAAACCCGGCTGGGCAAATTTCAGAGAGAGGAACACCTCCCTCTGGGCCCAGCCAGGTTTCAGTAATACATGCCAGGTCGGCCTCCTCATCCAGGATCAAATCCCAGATGAGGAGAGCTTTATTTACCACCGACCTGGCATTAAGCAGCAGCAACCTGAGCCCAGGGCCAGAGTTACACTCATCACCAGTACCCAAGATTGGGCTCACAGAGCCAGAACAAGGGATCGTTATTAAGCAACAATCCCTCGTTCCCCTGGAACGGCTAACTCTGTGGCCCCCGCCATATCTGCCTCTCCCCAGCAACGCTGGAATATTCCGACCCTCTGCCACCCCAGAGAACGGTGCCCTTTCCTCTCCTGCCTCCCGAGCGTCAGGTGGGCCAAATCTATCATTCATACTGTTATCAGTCATCCATCTCGGCGCAGTCCAATATTTTTATGATGACTTCTTCTTCTTTGGGGATATCCTCCCCTTTCCAATTTTGCGCATATATAACCCTAGCCGCAGTTAAAATATGTATAATTTTATATATATATATATAATAAATATAAAATTTCTTTCTTATAGGTCTGATTTGTAATTCCTAATAAATAGAATTCCGGGGTAATTTCTATATCTTGCTTTACTATTTCTTTCATTATTTTCTCTATCATCTCCCAATACATTCTGGCTTTGCTACATGTCCACCATTGGTGATAGTAAGACCCTATTTCTTTCTTGCATTTCCAACACATCGGAGAAGTTTTGGGAAACATTTTTGCTATCCTATTTGGTGGGAGGTGCCATCTATAAAACATTTTAATTTGATTTTCTTTTAGGGACACTGATTTTGTCATTTTCCAATTATAAGTCCAGACTTTCTCCCATGTTTCTATATCTATTTCTTTTCCGATATTTTTGCACCAAGTGATGGGCCGGTGCCTGGAGGATGTTAGGGCCTGGATGAGTGTCAACAAGCTCAAACTCAACCCAGACAAGACGGAGTGGCTGTGGATCTTACCTCCCAAGGACAACTCCATCTGTCCATCCATTACCCTGGGGGGAGAATCACTGGCCCCCTCAGAGAAGGTTCGCAACTTGGGCGTCCTCCTCGATCCACAGCTGACATTAGAGAAACATCTTTCAGCTGTGGCGAGGGGGACGTTTGCCCAGGTTCGCCTTGTGCACCAGTTGCGACCCTACTTGGACCGGGAGTCACTGCTCACAGTCACTCATGCCCTCATCACCTCGAGGCTTGACTACTGTAACGCTCTCTACATGGGGCTACCTTTGAAAAATGTTCGGAAACTTCAGATCGTGCAGAATGCAGCTGCGAGAGCAATCATGGGCTTTCCCAAATATGCCCATGTTACACCAACACTCCGTAGTCTGCATTGGTTGCCGATCAGTTTCCGGTCACAATTCAAAGTGTTGGTTATGACCTATAAAGCCCTTCATGGCACCGGACCAGATTACCTCAGGGACCGCCTTCTGCTGCATGAATCCCAGCGACCAGTTAGGTCCCACAGAGTGGATCTTCTCCGGGTCCCATCAACTAAGCAATGTCGCCTGGCGGGACCCAGGGGAAGAGCCTTCTCTGTGGCGGCCCTCTGGAACCAACTCCCCCCAGAGATTAGAACTGCCCCCACCCTCCTTGCCTTTCGTAAACAACTTAAAACCCACCTCTGCCGCTAGGCATGGGGGAATTGAGATCCTTTCCCCCCCTAGGCTTTTACAATTCTATGCATGGTATGTATGTATGTATGTTTGGTTTTTATATTAATTGATTTTTAATCATCAATACCAAATTACTATTGTACACTGTTTTATTGTCGCTGTTAGCCGCCCCGAGTCTCTGGAGAGGGGCGGCATACAAATCCAATAAATAAATAAATAAATAAATAAATAAATAAATATTATCTTTTAAGATCAGGTCTATGTTTTTGTGTGCAATCAAATATTTATAAATTTTCCCTATTGTTTTAGTTTGATTAAGAGTGATTAAATTACTTAGTAGATTCTTATTCTTGTTAAAAATATAGAGCGTTGTATCTTTCTGATATCTAGATCGGATCTGTGCATAATGCCACCAATCAATTATTGTCCCTTCTTTTTGTAGTTTAATCCTAGATTTTAATTTCATTTGATCGTTTAATAAATCTTTATATCTTATTATTTTCGTGTCCTTTATAGACTTTGGATGGATTATTGCTTCTAAGGGGGCAACCCATTCAGGGATAGTTAAAAAATGATTTTTTCTTATATCTTTGCAAACTTCTAATAGGTATTTTCTTAGAGTGTGTCTTTTAAAGTATGAGTGGTTTTTGTCCTTATCATACCATATAAAGGCATGCCAACCAAGCATAAGATCATGTCCTTCTAAGTTTAATATTCTTTTATCTTCTAAAGTTATCCAATCTCTAATCCACGTTAGGGCGGCTGCCTGATAATTTAATTTCCAGTTAGGGAGTGCAAATCCTCCCCTTTCTTTAATATCTTCTAACATATTTATCTTTATTCTCGCTTTTTTCCCTTGCCATAAATTTTTTTTAACAATGTTTATTAGGTTTTTAAAAAAGTTTCCCCCTGGCTTTATTGGGATCACCTGAAACAAAAATAAGATTTTAGGCAAGATATTCATCTTGATTGTGGCCACTCTTCCCAAAAAGGATATTTTTAAATTATTCCAAATTTCTAAATCTTTCTTAATTTCCATCATTAATTTTATATAATTATCATTTTTAATGTTATTGTTTTAGCTGTTAACCATATTCCCAAATACTTAATCTTTTAAACTACTTTTATTCCAGCAATGCATTCTAATTTGCTTTCTTGTATTTTACTCATATTTTTTGTTATAAATTGTGTTTTGCTTTTATTTATTTTTAACCCTGCTACCTTTCCATATTGTTCTATTGTCTGGATTAATATTGGGACTGTTGTTCTCGGATCTTCAGTTATAAAAGTCAGATCATCTGCAAAGGCTTGGACTTTATATGTCTCCTTTCCAACGGTCAGACCTTTTATTTTTGAATTTGCTCTTATTTTAATTAATAGGGTTTCTAAGGACATAATGAATAATAAAGGTGATATAGGACAACCTTGGCGAACTCCTTTATTTATTTCAAATGTTTCCAATTGTTCGTTATTTAATATAATTTTTGTTGTTTGTTTTGAATAAATAGCATCTATTAAATTTATGAATTTTGGACTGAATCTCATTTTGTTCAATTGCATTTTTATAAATGTCCAATTAACGTTGTCGAAAGCTTTTTGGGCATCTAGAAACATTAATGATAATGTTTTTCCAGGATGTTGCTCATAATATTCTAATGTGTTAATAACCATTCTAAGATTGTTTTTAATTTGTCTGCCTGGTAAAAAACCGTTCTGGTCTTGATGAATTATCCCATTTATAACCCTTTTTAATCTGTTTGCATATATTGCAGTAAATATCTTATAATCCACGTTTAATAATGATATGGGTCTATAATTTTTAATTTTTTCTGTTGCTGTACCCGATTTATGAATTAGAGTTATTAGAGATTCAGACCAAGATTTGGGGATTTTACCATCAAGTCTACATTCATTAAAAATTTCTAACATATTATTTCTTATTGTCTCATTTTCTATTTTGTACCATTCTGCCGGTATGGCATCTGGTCCAGTAGCTTTATTATTTTTCTGTTTTTTAATTATTGTAAGGAGTTCTTCCATTGTTGTTGGTCCTTCCATATTTGCCTGTTGCTCTTCCATCAATTGTGGTAACTCAGAATGTTCTAAATATTTAAAAACTTCATCTTCACTAATATTTTCTTTTTTATATAATTCTTTAAAAAAAGTTATGTACAATGTCTGCTTTCCCTTCTGTGTCATATTTTATTAATCCATCTTTATCTTCTAGTTTTTTAAATTATTTTCGATTGCCTCTGTTTCCTAAGTTTATATGCGAGCCATCTACCTGGTTTATTAGCATGTTCAAAATAATATTGTTTAGCTCTTTTTATTTTCTCCGCTATTTGATTCTGCTCTATCAATCTAATTTTATGTTTAATTACATCCATTTTTCCTTTCAATTCTTTATTCTTTATATTTTGTTGTGATAAAAATTCTAATTGTTTTAATTCATTTATTAATTGTTCATATTTTATTTTATTTTCCTTGTTGTGTTTTGCTGTATAAGATATCGTTAATCCTCTTATGTATGCTTTGGTTGTATCCCATAAATTTTGTGGAGTAGTGTCTGAGTTTTTATTAGTTTCAAAAAATATTTTTAATTCTTTCTCAATCCAATCCTTATTTTTTTTTCTTTCAATATATTTCTATTCATCCGCCAATTAAAATGTTTTTTATTAATTCTCATATAAACTACTACAGGGTTGTGATCTGCCCATGTATTGACATCTATTTCCACCTCTTTTATTTGTTCTGTGGTAATTTTTGGAGCCCATACCATGTCTATTCTTGTCCAGATTTTGTGGGGGTTGGAATAAAAAGTATATTGTCTCTTTTGGGGATGTCTTTCCCTCCAAATATCATTAAATAATAATTCTGCTTTCATTTTTTGGAAAGTGGTGGGTAATAGATTCTTTTTTTTTCTTTTTACTATCCCCCCCCCCAGTGGTCTAATTGTCTGTTTGTAATAGCATTGAAATCTCCAATTATTAGCATATTTTCATAGTTTAACTGTTATTTTTTGATGTAATTTTTAATAAAATGTCATTTGATCTTCATTGGGGGCATAAATAGAAACAATAGCAAACTTGGACAATCAAAATTCTACCTTCATCGTCTGTAAATAATTGTTTGGAATTTATAGAATTCTCAACATACATCACTACTCTTTTTTTTTGGTCTGCTAATGCAGCATACATATTTCCAATTTTAGAATTTAATAATAATTTCCGATTACTTTTTTTAATGTGTACTTCTTGTAGTATTACAATTTGAGCCTTTTGGTTTTTAATTTTGGAAAACATTTGTTTTCTTTTCTTTGGTTCATTCAGTCCATTTACATTTACTGAGAAAATTTGTAAGTCTTTCGGTATTGTCATTTGTGATATTCTTTGGTTTCGCGCTGAGGTTGTTTTCTTCTAGTGCCTTGGTCCTGCTCTTCTTCTTGTACAGCTGCCCCCGTAACTTCCTCCTGTTGTATTGTCAGTTCCTTTACTGATTGCTCCAGTTGGCTTATTCCACTATTTTCAAAGAAGTCTCTTGCTTGATCCAAGTTTTCCAATTTGTATCTTTTAGAATGCCAGGTTAGTGATAGTCCTTGTGGAATGAGCCAACGAAAAGTATTATTTTCTTTAATCAAAATTCTGGTTAGGAAATGATAGTCTCTTCTGCTTTCTCTGACACTTCTTGGGACTTGTTTTAATATTTTTATTTCTATTCCTTTATGTTGCAATTTTCCAGTTCTTGCCCAGTGCAGTATATCATCTCTCAAAGTTCTTCTTACAAACTTGATGTGAATCTCTCTCGGAAGGTTGTGGCGACGTATGTAGCTATTTGAAATTCTGAAAACTTCGTCGATTTCTTTCATTATTTCTATGGGGTCCGCCTGGAGGATTCCTCCAATGGTTTCAGCCATAGTCATCTTTAAATCTTCCTCTTTTTCTTCTATTATGTTTTGAAATCGTAGCCCATACGAAGCACGTTGCATTTCCAGGTGAGTGATTGATTCATCATATCTTCTATATCGCGAGTCAGCTCTGTCCTCAAGATAGTCCATTCTTTTCTCCATTTTGTCAGTCTTTGCTTCAACTATTTTTACTCGATCCCCACTCTCTTTCAGAGTTTGTTGAATCTCCTTCATCTGCGCCTTCATTTCTCCCGTGTCTGCTTTCAGTTCAGCCATCTCTGTTTTGAATTCAGCCATCTCTGTTTTTATAGCTTCTCTTTGTTGGGTTGTGTCGTCTTTTATGGCTTCTCTTTGTTGGGTTGCATCGTCTTGTGATTTAAGCATAAAGTCCTTCATTGCATTCAAAGTCTCTTGTATAGTTGTGAGAGTGGGCTGTTGTGGTTTCTCTTTCTCCTTCTCCTTGGTAAACATGGTTACAGATAAAGTCTGGTGTGCCGGAGAGGGGTGAGGTGATCCTTGGGGTGATGAGGCTGCAGTTGCTGTTTGCTTTTTGACTGTTTTAGTATGGGTTGAAGTACTCGACATTTTCAAATTTACAATTTATTATTGTTTTATATTTAGTGAAAAGGAAAGAATCACTATAAATTCCAAACCTGTTCAATTAATTTTTCAACAAATTTCCCTTGAAATATCACGATAAAATTTAACTAATATTATATCAAAAATATCAGTAAAATTGTTAGCAAATATCACAGTAAATTATCTTATTACCTTAAATTGACTAGACCAAAAGGAGAGAAGACAAGTAAAACAATTTGAAAGAGAAAGAAGAAGGAGAGATTCAGCACAAGGAGAGAAAATAATAAGAAGGAGAGAAGAAAAATAGAAAAATAGCTGTATAACTAAGAGGAAAAAAGGAAAAGGGAAAATAAAGAGAAAGCAGTCTCAGGAAGAAAAGGAGGTTTTAATTTCACTAAAGTAGAGCAGGAAACCAAGGGTTGTTAGCAGTGCATATGTTCTAGGTTAATTTTCTTTTAAAGAGAACAAAAGGAAAAAAGAAAAGGAAAGAAAAGTTAGGGATTAACGCTGTAAAAATTTAGAGAGCATTGAAGATCTAATCAATTTTCCAGAAAGATTTTAGTATGTATTTAAAAAGGTCCCATTGGTCAAGAATGAAAGCTGAATCTTCACCAATAATCCAAATGTAGCAATCCAAATAAAGACAATCCAAACAATCCAGAAAGAAAGGAGTATTCCTTGTCTTATTGTATCAATTCGTTTTACTTTCCATTTGTTTTAAAATTGCAGGTTTATTTCATCTTCTTTTTAAAAGTTAGTAATTATATCAGAAGCAGTTGTAATCCCTCCGCTGATAAAATTAGAGCCCGGGATTCATTGTTCCACGTTTAGCAAAAATTTAGTTCCAAAATTTATTAGATGGTATTTCACTTTAAATGTATTTAGTCTTTTATAATCTCATTTTGAATATTTTGTAAGTAATTTTCTCTAATTTTAAACGTTCAAAAGTTCAAGTTCAAATTCAAAGCGAGAAGTAAAAGTGAAGAGAAATAGATCCGGCTGTTGATTCGCGCTTGGATATGAATTTTTAAGTAACTTTCTCTTTAGCCTTGTTTTGAAATACTTTTACTTTCAACTTTTTAAAAACTCCGATCTTATTTTAACATGGAACATTAAAAAAAAAAGGATTACCTTGGTTTTGCCTTGCGTTTGTATATTCCTTTTTCACTTCAAGAGGATTTAAAATCTTTACTTTTGCTGAGCCTTTCTTGCTTCCCGATGGTTTGGAGGGAGCGCAATGGCCGTATCCTCTTGGATGGAGGATCGGTTCTCCTTACTCCAGAGCTGTAGGGCAGACCGCTGCCTCCGGAGCTTCCGCGACGGCTCCTCGGACAGAAGGAAGCCCCCTGTTCTAGGATCGAGCCATCCGGACTCGATCCGATCGCAATCGGCGACCTCTGGAGAGGTGAAAGGAGTCTCGGGGCAGAGCCCTGCCCGGGAGACTCCGCTGTGGTCCTGAGCCAGACCGGAAGCCCTACTTGGATACGTACTTATTACGTTAACTTGTAACCAATTTTGTTGTCCAAGGCATCTCTCTATTTCGTTTCTATTGATCCTTCCATCCTTTTCATATAACTGTTCAATTCTCTTTTTTTTGAAAAAAGTTTTATTGAGTATTTACATTAAAATTACACAACAAAAAACAAACGTATACTGTATACACAAAAAGATTGAAGAAGAAAAGATACATGATAGAGAGAGAAAGAAAGAAAATAAGAAAGTAAAAAAGAGAAATAAAGCATTCTGCTTTATATATTACATATTTGATATCATTATTTACAATTAGAACTACTCAAGGAGTAGTGTATTTTATATGCAGCTTATGTCTGATTTGCAAAGGAAAATCTTCCTTTTGATATATTATTATACATTTATTACATGGGTACATTTTGTGATCTTCATATCATTTTATCAGTCATATATCCTTTTTGTTTCAATGGTATAATAGTGCTATGATTAATTCAAATTTGTTGGTAATATTTAAGTTTATTGCTTCTAAATTTGAAATTGGGGTTCCTGATTTCTCTTTATTTTACTTTATTTAATTTTGTTTTTATTTGAATTTATTTTTGGCTACCCAGATATACCATCTGTCCCAGCTTTTGTGGAAGTCTTCCATATTCTTGTCTTGCAGTTTATAGGTTAATTTTGTCATTTCAACCTGGTATATTTTGGATATCACATTGTATATTGTTGGCGAAAGTTCCTCTTTCCAACATTGAGCGTATGTGATTCTGGCCGCTGTTGTAATGTGCAGTATTACATGTCTATCATACTTCGTAAAATGTTGCCTAAATATTCCCAGTAAAAACAATTCTGGTCTTATAGATACTTCCTTGCTTATAATTCCTTCGATCATATTTCTAATTTCCCCCCAGAATTGTTTAACTGATGGACATGTCCACCACATGTGATAGTAAGTGCCTGGTTTTTCCCGGCACTTCCAACATATGGGGGAGAGTTTAGGGTACATTTTGGACAGGCTGGAGGAAGATGCCATCTGTAGAACATCTTGTAGATATTCTCTTTGTATGGGATTGAAAGTGTTATTTTATAATTGACTACCCAAATTTTTTCCCATTCTGGTAAATTTATTGTATATCGGAAGTTTTGCCCCCAGGCTATCATACTTCCTTTTACTTCCTCCGCCACTAATTCTTGGTAGAGCAAATATTTGTATATTTTAGTGATTTGTTTCTCATCAGGGCCCAATAGAATTTTGTCAAATGTACCAGTTTTTTGGAATCCTTTTCTTTCTCTATCCTCTTTATATTTAGATCTAATTTGGTAATATTGAATCCAGTCAATTTTAATCCCTTTATCCTGCAGGTCCGATTTAGAAATTAATATATTATTTTCATCTAGTAATTGATCATACGTTATCTTATTTTTTAGAATCATTATTTTGGGGTATGTTATGGCCTCGTTTGGCGAGATCCATCTTGGAATCTGCAGGTATTGGGATTTCTGCACTGTTCGCCACGTTTCTATTAGGCTCTTTCTGATGAAATGTTGCTTAAAATGTGTAAATGATTTGCTCTTTTTCCCAAATAAATATGAATGCCATCCGAATTCTAGGTTGAAGCCTTCTAAGGCTAATATTCTTTTATCCCTGAGGGTGATCCATTGTCTTATCCAATTCAGTGATGCGGCTCTGTAATATAGTTTCCAATCCGGAACGCCCATCCCTCCTCTAATCCTATGATCTTGTAGATGTTTGTATTTTAATCTGGCTTTCTTTTTGCTCCAGATGAATTGGTGAGTCAGTTTCTTTAAAGAATCGAAAAATTTCCTAGGTAGTTTTATTGGTATTGTTTGATAAAGAAAAAGGATCTTAGGAAGCACATTCATTTTTATCACTGCAATTTTACCCAAAAATGAAAGCTGGAGTTTAGCCCATTTATCTAGATTTGTTTTCGTTGTTTGCAAAAAATTTTCATAATTATCTTTGAATATAGTACTACATTTGGCCGAGAGAATTATTCCTAGGTACCGTACTTTTGGAGCTGTTTTAAGACCTAATTCGTTTTCTAGTTCTAGTTTTTGTTTTAAGGTCATATTTTTAGCTATCATTTTAGTCTTATTTTTATTTATTTTTAATCCTGCTACTGCTCCAAAGTCTTCTATTTCTTTCAATAAATATTTGCCCGATATTAATGGGTCCTCTAATATAAATACCATGTCGTCCTCGTAGGTTTGAAGTTTGAATTTTGAATTTTTAGTTTTTAATCCTTTTATATTCAAGTTATTTCTTATTTTAATCAATAATGCTTCTAATGCTGTTATAAAAATTAATGGTGCCAATGAGCATCCTTGCCTTACGCCCTTTCTAATTTCTATTTCCTCGGTCATATCTTTGTTAATTATCACTTTTGTTTTTTGTTGGGTGTATATTGTATTAATTAGACCTACTAATTGATTGCCAAAATTCATTTTTTGAAATTGCAGCATAAAATATCTCCAATTGACTTTATCAAAAGCTTTTTCGGCATCCACAAAAACCAGAGCTGCTTGTTTCCCAATCTGTATATCATAATATTCAATTGTGTTTAATATTGTCCTAGTGTTATTTTTAATTTGTCTATACGGTAGGATGCCTTATATAGCTCAAAGGGAATTCCGTCCGGTCCCGGAGACTTATTGTTTTTTTGTTTGCCCAAAATTTGTCTTAGCTCAGTTATTGTAATTTTATCATTTAACTTTGTTTTTTGGTCCTCTGTAATTTTTGGTAAATCTATTTGTTCTAGATACTCATTGATTTTACTTTCCTCCACCTTTTCCTGATCATATAGAATAGAATAAAATTGTTCTGCTATAAATTTTGTGTGTGTTTCATTTGTTTGTTTTTCCCCCAGTGAGTCAGTTAAGGCTTCAATATACCTATCCGATTGTTGACTGGCTAGCCTCCAAGCTAGCCATCTTCCAGGCTTATTAGCGTTCTCAAAAAAGTTTTGTTTTTGACTCTTTATTTTTTGTGCCAATTCCTCTTGATTGTGTAAGTTTACCTTATGCTTTGTCAAATTTAATTCTTCCAGTGATTTTTGGTCTGACAGATTTTTATGTAGTTCTCCTTCTAGGAAAGATACTTTCTGAAGCAGTTTTTGCATTTCACTTTTCTTTTGTTTATTTTTGGCCGCTAAGTATGATATGGAGAGGCCTCTGATATAGGCCTTCGTGGTATCCCATAAGTTAGCTTTATTTGTTTCACCGTTATCATTTATTTCTAAGAAATATTTTAGCTCCTTTTCCATCTTTAATATATAATCCTTTTCCTTAATAACAGATTGGTTTAAGGACCATCTTTTTTTAGTGTAGCTTTCCTGTTCTTTCCATTTTATCCATATTGGATTATGATCCACCCAAGTGTTGGGCAGGATCTTTGATTCTATTATATTTTGAATAAATTATTGGTTAGCCCAAGCCATGTCTATTTCTAGACCACGACTTGTGTGGGCATGAGAAGAATGTATAGTATCTAATGTCAGGATGGAAATGTCTCCAAACGTCTTTCAGTAAGAATTCTTCTGTCATTTGATTAAAGGTATGTGGTAGAGTTTTCCTAATTTTTTTTATTGTTACTTTTATAATCTTTTTTCCTGTTCACTATCGAGTTATAATCTCCAACTATTACAAATTTTTTTGGATCAATATCTAACAAAATTCTATGTATTTTGGCATAAAATTCGACCTGCTTTATGCTTGGAGCGTATATTGAAATTATTACTGTTGGGATGATCCCTTTGTTTATTTGTACTGCCAGAATCCTTCCTTCTTCATCAGAGTATAATAGTTTTGGTTTTAATCGTGGTTTAACATAGATTACAGTCCCACATTTCTTAACTGGGGCTAAAGAAGCAAAAACTTTCCCTAATTTTGGACATTCTAAAATTGAGTACTGGTCTTTCTTAATATGTACTTCTTGGAGACAGGTTATATCTGGGTTGCTTTTAATTAATTTGTGCCAAATTTTGTTTCTTTTCTTTAATGCATTTATACCATTGATGTTTATGGATATTAGTGATAGTTCATCATCTGTAGTTGTTTCTTTAATTCCGTTCTTTACCTCCTGCTCTAGATCTTGTAGTTGCCCCTTCATAGAAACATAGAAGTCTGACGGCAGAAAAAGACCCCATGGTCCATCTAGTCTGCCCTTATACTATTTTCTGTATTTTATCTTAGGATGGATATATGTTTATCCCAGGCATGTTTAAATTCAGTTACTGTGGATTTATCTACCACGTCTGCTGGAAGTTTGTTCCAAGGATCTACTACTCTTTCAGTAGTTCCAAGGATCTACTACTCTTTGCCATCAATTGGTTTTTTGTATCTGATCTCTGGTTCCTGTATACTCTCATCCGATATTGATTCCTCTCTACTCTCCACCTCCTTTCTCCCTCTCTCCCCCGATTCCTGAGATTCAATTAATTTGATATTTTGGTCTAAAAAGTTTTGGGCCTCTTCAGTTGTATTAATCCTGTGCTTTTTCCCCAGGAGAGTAATTAAAAGGCCTTCGGGCATAAGCCACCGGAACGAGATTTTATGCCGATGCAATTTGGATGTCAAAGATTGATATTGTCTTCTCTTCTCTCTTATTTGTCTAGGGATTTGCTTTAAAACTATTACCTCTTTTCCTTTGTACATTATCGGTTCATCCTTTGCTAAGTGGTATATCTCGTCTCTTGCTGTTTTTTTAACAAATCTAATGTGTACTTCTCGAGGTAGCTTATTCCTATGAGCATAACTGGTGTACACACGATATATCTCATCTATCTCTTTCAGAACTCTGCTAGATGTTGAACCCGTGACACCCGCTATTATCCCTGCCATAGTTTCTGCTATGTTTTCATCTTTACTTTCTTGTATACAGTATTCTGAAATCTTAAGAAAAAGGAGGCTTTTTCAAGCTCCATATTTAATAGGGCCTCTTCCATGCTTTTGATGGCTGACATTGTGTTAGTCTCTGTTTCCTGTATTTTAACTTCCAATTTTTCATTTTTCTGCTCTATCTCCTGTATCTTTTGTGCGTTTTTGGAAAGGGCGCCTTGTATAAACTCGATTTTCCCGTCCATTTTGCCTACTCTGTCCTCCACTCTCTGTATATCTTTTTGAATTTCACCTCTTACATTCTCAATATTCCCTGCCAGTTTTTCACAATTTTGGTCCAAGGATTCTTGCATTTTTAATATTAGCTCTTGCAGTGATGCAAGTGTTATTGTTGGAGTCTGAGAGGTCATAGCTATCACACTTTCTGCTCCTTTGGTATTCTGAAGAGTTGCAGGCTGAGATGTTGCTAATTTATTGCCACCTTTAGACTGAGAAGCATTTGCTGATGGTCTTGACATTTTAAACAGGCTCAGTACCGCTATATCACAGGTTATACAATCACAGGTTATACAATCAATTGACCCACCAATCAATTAAACAGTCAAATATTCAGATAGTCAGTTGATCAATTCCGTAATATCATTAATTTAAACTATAATTATAAATATAATTGTAATGTAATTTATAAATTAGTTAATCAGTTAAATTAATTAAGTTAAATAGCAATCAAAATTAATTCAATTAATTCAATCTAGTCAATTCATCAAGAATTATAAAGTTACCAGTTAATTTGAATTTGCAAGGTCTTTATAGTAATAATTTAATTTAATTTCAAAAATGCTTTGGTGCTCTTAATTAAATAATAAATAATAAATAATCTTTATATCCTAATATTTTAAATACAGTTAGATCTTAGACACGTTTAGATCACCATTAAATATGAAACTCAGAACTTAAATTCAGCCTCCTATCTAATAACAATATTCCTAAGTATATAAGTATATATATATATTACTAGGCGTTCAAATATATGGTTATGTTAAACTGTTATAACAAAGAAACTAATAATAAATCCTAATTATTAAAGCCTAATATTATATAACAAATATGGCAAATATAGCAAAACGAGAGAGAGAGAGGGATAAGATCAGAGTAAAGAAGTAAGATATACTAAGATAGAATATATTTCAAAGTAAAATGATTTGATGCAGCTTTACGTAGACTTCTTCTATCTTCTATCTTCTGTCTATTATCCTCAATCAATAGTCTAATATTCACAGTATCTCAAGGTTCTATAATCAGAAGGGGTAAGTTAATTCTAATTTTTTATATATTCAAAAGTCAAGTCAAAATTTAATAGAAATCTTCAAAGTTTATACCAAAATCAGAGTTTGAGAATTTGTACAGAATTGTAGGGCTATAGAGCTATCACCAAATTTTAACCCACTTGTGCCCAGCTCTTTGATTATTTTTTATTTCCCAAAAGCTGTTTCAATTGTTCCAAATGAATCAAATATTTCAAATTAACATGTGCTGGTTTACCCTTGTGTCAGCACTGGCTTCCGGTTACGTAATTCACTTTAGGCCGCACCAAATATCAAAATACCTCTCCTTCTCGTAGTTTCCAGAAACTTTCACGAACTTTCACAAACCTCCACAAACCACCATTCACTTTCAAAAGAATCCACCTTGCTCTTGCTGCTGGTCCAAACAGATGTTATCCATTTCAACACAGAGAACCAAAACGCAAGGGAATAAATCCAGCCAAAATCCACCTTTGGCGCCGATCAGCTTTGATACAATCTCCCCGTCTTCTCTCAACTCACTCAGTAATGGCCGCTGTCATAAGATCTCATCAAATCACCGGGTTGGTTTCTCTTTTCACTCGCAGCAAGAGTTCACCATTCAACAGTCCAGCGTTCAAAGAAGACCCTTCTCAATCTCACCAACCATCATACCATCCGTTTTCCGTATTCACTTTTCCCTATGATACTTGGATTATAGGATTATCTTCAGGCTTCCTATGAGTTGTCGGGCAGCCACGTCTCCGGATCGGCACAGGCCGATCTCTTCAGCCCCGGTCCCGGGTGCTTCTCCGCTCCCCCTGCGGGGTTGCCTTACCGCTACGGGTGCACGGAGAGTTTCCCTTCAAATTGCTCGTCCCTCCAGGCTGCAACTGCCACAAATGGCGGACCAAAAAGCTGAAACGCGGAGATCGATCTCGAGTGCCCTCGAAGACTGCTCCGCCACAACGTGATTTCAAACCGGAAGTCCCCCCTTAACTGTTCAATTCTCTGTATACCTTCTTCCCTTAATTTCCATATTATCTTTGTGAGGTTACTTTCTTTCTTTATATTTATCACATGCAGCGTTGCTAATTTAGAGTTTGTCATTTTTAATTTACCTTGCCATTTCATCCAACTTTCTATAATCGCTTTAGTTGGGTCTATTAATCTATTTATTTCTATCTTACTCCATTTCCTAAATAATAATTCTTGATTCTTAATGTCATTAATTTCTTTCTCTAATTCTACCCTTGGTTTCTCTTCTAATAATTGTAATTCCATTAATCTATCTATTTGATATGCATCCCTGTAATACTCCAAACTTGGATTTCCCCAACCTCCCTCGCCTTCTGTGGCTATCAACCATTTTTTAAAAAATCTTGATCTTTTATTACCTTCTATCCAAGCATTTAATTTAGTATCCCATTCTTTTAATTTCCTTATTGGGAAGATTCCATGCATTACCTGTAAAATATATAACATTTTTGGGATAATCATCATTTTTACTGCTCTTACTCTAGCCAATCTTCTCAAATTTTTATTTCCCCAATTCTTAATTTGTTTCTGAATTTTTTTCCATATTAAATTATAATTAAATTCCACCATTTTTTGGGTTCTTTAATAACCATACTCCTAAATATTTCATTTTCTTATTCCCCAGTTTTAAACCTGATACCTTCCGTATTTCAATTTGTTGTTTAGGCCTGGTATTTAAACAAATGATTTCTGATTTTTCCATATTTACTCTTAACCCTGATTGGTCTTTGAACTCCTGAAGTATTATAATCATTCTCTTAATCATATCTACTGGTGTTTCTGTAATTATTATAGCATCATCTGCAAATAGATTTAATTTTAATTCCATATTTCCTATTTGATATCCCTTCCATTGTTTGTCTTTTCTAATTTTATTAGCTAATGTTTCAGTTGCCATTGCGAAAAGCTTCGGGGATAGGGGACATCCTTGCTTGGTTCCATTATTTATTTCTATCTTCTCCGTTCTGTTTTCGTTCACTCTAACATAGGCTATATTTTCCTTATATATTTCTTTTATTACTTGACAAAATCTTTTCCCCATATCCAAACTATTACATAATTGGAATAAATAATCATGATTTATTTTATCAAAAGCTTTATAAACATCTAACTTTAATAGTCCCATTTTCCTTTTAGTTCCAATAGCATGGTGCAGCACATTCACTATATTTCTAATATGTTCATATATTCTTCTTCCTTTTATAAATCCATACTGATCCTTTCCAATTATTCTTGGTAGTATATTTTCCAATCTGTTTGCTAAAATTTTCATTAAAATGTTATAATCTTGATTTAGCAGACTAATTGGGCGGTAGGAACCGGGTTCTTTTAAATCTCGATCTGGTTTAGGAATTGTTACAATTTCAGAATTCTTCCATGTTTGTGGGACATCTAATGTTATGAGGACATTATTATACAATCTCTCCAAATGCGGTAGCAAAATTTCTATATACGTTTTATAATATTCTCCTGTAAATTCATCAGGGCCTGGTGCTTTACCAGGTTTTAACCCTTTTACCACTTTAATTATTTCATCCCTTGTTATGTTTGCATTAACATTTGTCTTCTTCATTCAGCCTTTCTTTAATCTCTATATCTTGTAGCATAACATGTTCTTTTTCATACAATTTTGCATAAAATTCTCTCATTACACTTTCTAACTCTCTATTACTATACAGTGATCCCCCGATTATTGCGAGGGTTCCGTTCCAGGACCTCTCGCAACGAGCGGGTTTTTGCGAAGTAGCACTGCGGAAGTAAAAACACCATCTGCGCATGCGCGCCCTTTTTTCATGGCCGCACATGCGCAGATGGTGGGGTTTGCGTGTGGGCGGCGGGGAAGACCCCAGGAAGGTTCCTTCTGCCGCCGAGCAGCTGATCTGCTCGGTAGCGCAGCAGCAGCAAGGAGCGGAAGATGGGGTTTCCCAAAGGCGAACTTCACCCGGGGGTGGAAAGCAGACGTCGGCCTCTTCCTGATTTTTCCTTTCCCCCACATCCTGGGCTTTGGGAGAGGGAGGGGCGGGGTGGGAGGGAAGAAAGGCGCCCCACCACCTCAACTTCGCCAGAAGAAGCCGGGCGACCGGGATAAACCGGGGGGAGACACCCCCCCCCAGGCGAGAGAGAGATCGCGATCTCTCGGGGTGAGCCCTTGCAAAAAAGAAGGAGAAGGCGCAAACGGGGAGGGAGGGAGGGAATGGAGGGGGGGTCCTTCTAGCCTGCCCCCTCCCCCACCGGCTTCCTCGCTGCCGCCTCTCCCTTCAGCTCATGATTAAAAAGAAGCTTGGGAAGGGGGCTGGCGGGGCGGGGTGGGGAGCGCAGAGAAAGGCGAGGTGAGCTCCGGACGGGCTCCCTTAACACGCCCAGCCTGACTGAAAGTTCCCTGGATTGTTGTTGTTTTTCATTTTCTCTCTCTCCACCACGCTTTTTTTCGCCTTCCTAGCAGCCTCCCTTCCTCCCATGTCCACCCCCCAAAGTAGCATAAAATCCAAAGGAGCCGAGCCGGGGCAAAGGGAGAGAAGGAGAAATCCGTGCCAGCCGCTGAATCGGGGCGCTCCTCCCCTCCCCCGCTTTTGGTTCCTTCGTTGGTTGGGGTTGCAAGTCCGGGGAAATTTTCGTTCCCATGAAGAGGGGGGAGGATGCGGCGTCCCCCCACCCTCCCTGGCCGAAGCGGCATTTTAAGGAACCGCTTTGCGGAGGCAAGAAACTCGGGAAAGGGAGAAAAAGAACGGGCGGCGCATTCTTGTCCAAGGAATCCCGGGCCGGGCCGGCGAGCTTTTCGGCTTTCTTCCCCAGGGGAAAAGGGGTGTGTGTGTGTCCAGCCTCTAGCCAGCCCCCTTCCCAAGCTTCTTTTTATTCATGAGCTGAAGGGAGAGGCGGCAGCGAGGAAGCCGGCGGGGGAGGGGGCAGGCTAGAGGGTTGCCCTGCCCCCCCACTCACTTCTTTGCCGCTCCGCCTCGAGAAAGGGACCAAAAAACCCCACACCAAAACTCCGGCGCTTCCTTCGCTTCTTCTTCTCCGCCGCCACCGAACCTGGCAATCTGGACTGGACCATAGCCTCCAGATTGCCGGCATCATCCTCGGTACGGTCCCGGCCAGGGAAGCCATGGTCCAGTCCAGATTGCCGGGTTCGGTGGCGGCGGAGAAGAAGAAGCGAAGGAAGCGCCGGAGTTTTGGTGTGGGGTTTTTTGGTCCCTTTCTCGAGGCGGAGCGGCAAAGAAGTGAGTGGGGGGGGGCAGGGCAACCCTCTAGCCTGCCCCTCCCCTGCCGGCTTCCTCGCTGCCACCTCTCCCTTCAGCTCATGAATAAAAAGAAGCTTGGGAAGGGGGCAGGCTAGAGGGTTGCCCTGCCCCCCCCCACTCACTTCTTTGCCGCTCCGCCTCGAGAAAGGGACCAAAAAACCCCACACCAAAACTCCGGCGCTTCCTTCGCTTCTTCTTCTCCGCCGCCACCGACAGGCTTTGAGTTTTTGGCTGCGGGGGGAGAAGTAGGACTTTCCTAACTCCCTCGCCCCGCAGCCAAAACTCAAAGCCTGTCTCCTGCTGCCCGGTTTAGCCAGGACACGAGCGGCGAAATGACTTGGAGGAATGTGAAGCTGAAACCGGCCGGTTTGGACTTCCCATTCCTCCAAGTCACTTCGCCGCTCGTGTTTTGGCTAAACCGGGCAGCAGGAGACAGGCTTTGAGTTTTGGCTGCGGGGCGAGGGAGTTAGGAAAGTCCTACTTCTCCCCCCGCAGCCAAAAACTCAAAGCCTGTCTCCTGCTGCCCGGTTTAGCCAGGACACGAGCGGCGAAATGACTTGGAGGAATGTGAAGCTGAAACCGGCTGGTTTCAGCTTCACATTCCTCCAAGTCATTTCGCCGCTCGTGTCCTGGCTAAACCGGGCAGCAGGAGACAGGCGGTGGGCTGGGAGCCGCAGGCGAAAGGAGCTCGGGCATTGTTCTCCGGACCCCGCCCGCAGCCTGGAGAGGGAAAGGGCCGCCGCGGGGCTGAGCGGGCGGGGTCCGGAGAACAATGCCTGGCGCCACGCTCCGATGCCCGAGCTCCTTTCGCCTGCGGCTCCCAGCCCACCGCCTCGCTGGTTGGCTTCTCCTCCTGCTCAGCCTCGCCCTTTGTGCGCGGCTTGTCCCGACAGCCCCCCACCCCAGCACTTTGAATCCAGCAGCTTCTGCTGGATACGGGCGGTGGGTGGGACGAGCGGCGCGGAAGCCAGGGGCTGTGGCAGCTCGCCCCCCCATCGCCCGTATCCAGCAGAAGTGGCTGGATTCAAAGTGCTGGGGTGGGGGGTGTCCCGACAGCCCCCCACCCCAGCACTTTGAATCCAGCAGCTTCTGCTGGATACAGGGGGTGGGTGGGACGAGCGGCGCGGAAGTCAGGGGCTGTGGCAGCTCGCCCCGCCCATCGCCCGTATCCAGCAGAAGCGGCGGGATTCAAAGGGATTCAAGGCTAACTTCTGCGCTTGGCTTGAGGACTCAGCTGGGAAGCGGCACGGGTGTTTTAAAAGGTCTCCGCCGGCATGGGGGGCTTCCTACCACCCCCCCAAACCCCCAACCCGGGTTTGGGGGGGTGCTAAGAAGCCCCCCATGCCGGCGGAGACCTTTTAAAACACCCGTGCCGCTTCCCAACTGAGTCCCGAAGCCAAACGAACCCGGGTGGCCGGGCGAGCAGCGAGCAAATGGCGGGTGGCCGGGCGAAGGGCGGGCGAAGGGCGGGCGAGCGGGTGCTGGGGGGGCTTCTCGCCCTCCCGCCAGCAAGAGGGGGAAGACCCAGGGAAGCCGCCCAGCAGCTGATCTGCCCGGCGGGGAACACCATCTACGCATGCGTGGCCATAGGAAAAGGGCGCGCATGTGCAGATGGTGTTTTTACTTCCGGGTTGAAAAATCGCGATGTAGCCCGTTCGCAATGGTTGGGGATGCAATAACCGGGGGATCACTGTATTTCATTACTCCATTTTTGTCTCTTAGACCATTTATTATTAATTTTTCTTTTCTTTTTTTTAAGGTAATTCGCCATTTGTTTTGCTGATTTCCCCCCTCCCATATTTCTATTCTCTGTTTTACCGTCATCCTCATTTTATTCCATTGCTGTTCCTCTATATCCTTTAATTGTCTTTGTTTAAGTTTTAACAAATCATTCCATTTCTTATTTCTTGTTATTCTTAAATTCTCTCTTATTAATTCTATTTCCCTTATTCTTTTTTCCCTTTTCATTCCCCAACTTTTTTTAATATAAGACTCCATACTGATTAAATTACCCCTAATGACTGCTTTCTTCATGTCCCAAATAACTGATTGCCTCATTTCACCATTTTCATTTATATTATAAAATTCCCGAATGTCTCTCTGAATTTTTTCCTTATTTTTTTCACTTGCTGAAACAATTGTGTTATATCTCCAAATTCTTTGTCTACTGATGGAGTCTATTTTTATGACTGCTGTTATGGGTGCATGGTCAGATATCCAATTACTTTTAATTTCTGCTTTTTTGATTTGAATATTTCCTATTTTGTTCATAAATATATAGTCAATACAACTAAACTTATTATGTCTTACAGAATAATATGTTCCTCTATTTAAATTATCAGCATGTAAGTCTGTCATATTTAACCTATTTAAATTTAATTATTTCTTTTCTTTATTAGCCATTATTTCTACATTGAAATCCCCAGCAAATATCACTGTCCCCTCTGAAAATAAATCCAATTTACGTTTTGCATTCATAATAAATTGTTTAGCATTTACATTTGGAGCATATATTACCGCTAATGTTATTGTCATTTGGTTTATTTTTCCTTTTACAAATAATCTTCCTTCTTTGTCCCCTTTTGTTTGTTTGAAAAGGGTTCCTTCAATTTATTAATATAGCTACCCCCTACCACTGTTCCCTGTAAGCTGCGCACATGCGCGCGCGCGCTCCAAAATACCCCCGCGCGCACCTTTTTCCTTGGGCGCGCAGTCCCCATCCCCCTGCCAGCCCGCGTGGGGGGCATGGGGGGCGGGCGGGGAGGCGCGGGCAGTAGAAGGGAGCCGCGGCCACACCTGCCTCTCCATGGTGCCTCCGGCCCCCCTCACGCTCCTGGCCTCTCAGCCCTGCCCCCCACCCGCCCGGCCTCTCTTTCTCCTCCGCTGCAAGAGAGGGGGGAGGGGCAGGCATTCTGTGGAGGCTGGCGGGCGCGCAGGCCGGCATGCACTCTTCCCATCTCCCTGCCCGCCCGCCCGCCGCTCACCACCCACTCCGCCTCTCTTTCTCCTCCGCTGCAACACGGCGCCCGGCCACGCTCCTCCTCCCGGGAGCCCAGCAGAGCCGCACGGAGGCGAAGACACGGCACCCCGGCCGACTTTTGGAGCCGTTTTGTTTTCGGCCGGGCGGAGGCGGCGCGCGGAGGCGAAGACACGGTGCCCGGCCACGCTCCGCCTCCCGGGAGCCCAGCTGAAAACAAAATGGCTCCAAAAGTCGGCCGGGCTCCCGAGAGGCGGAGCTTGGCCGGGCGCCATGTCTTCGCCTCCGCGCGCCGCCTCCGCCCGGCCGAAAACAAAACGGCTCCAAAAGTCGGCCAGGCTCCCGGGAGGCGGTGCGCGGCTACTTCCTCTTCGCTGCAGAGCCGCATGGAGGCGAAGACACGGCGCCCGGCTGACTTTTGGAGCCGTTTTGTTTTCGGCCGGGCGGAGGCAGCGCGCGGAGGTGAAGACACGGTGCCCGGCCACGCTCCGCCTCCCGGGAGCCCAGCTGAAAACAAAATGGCTCCAAAAGTCTGCCGGGAGGCGGTACGCGGCTGCTTCCTCTTCACTGCAGAGCCGCCGGGCAGAGGCGAAGACAACGGCGCCCTCCACTCTCTCTCCATCTCCCTCTCTCTCTTTTTTTCTCTCTGTTGCCGGCGTGGTGAACGAGAGAGAAAGAGAGAGAGAGGGAAAGGAGGGGAGAGAGTGAGAAAGAAAGCGAGAAAGAAAGCAAGAGAGAAAGACAGGGAAAGAAAGCAAGAGAGAGAGAAAGAGAGGGGGGAAGGAGGGGGAGGAAAAGACAGAGGGAGGGAAGGAGGGAGAGAGAAAGAACAAAAAAGAGAGGAAGGAAGGAAGAGAGAAAGGAAGAGGGATGGGTAGAGAGGGAATGAAAGATGAAGGAAGGGAGAGAGAAAGGGGGAGGGAGAGATAGAAAGGAGGGAGAAGGGGGTAGTTAGGGAGAGGGAAAAGGAAGGGCTTGGAGAAAGGGGGAAAGAAAGATAGAAAGGAAAGAGGGAGGGAGAGATAGAAAGGAAAGAGGGAGGGAAAGATAGAAAGAAAAGAGGGAGGGAGAGATAGAAAGGAAAGTGGGAGGGAGGAAAGAGGGAGGAAGACATAGAAAGGATAGAATTATGGATGCAAGAACTTGCTCATGTGTGATAGCGCACGCCCACACTTACTTACTTACTTACTTACTTACTTACTTTATTTATTTATTTATTTATACTTATATGCCGCCCAGTGCCAAAGGGACTGCCGCTCAGACACTATACTTTTCCGCTCACCCCGAAAAAAAATTAGAGGGAACACTGCCCCCTACTGTTTGTTTTTCCCCTAGATTCAAAAATACATCTACATTTATTACTATTAATCAGTTTCTCCGTTCTTTTCCGTCCCTTATGCGTTTCAGTAAGAAATAAAAAATCCACATGATTTTCTTTCGCTAATTTCAATAATCTGTGCCTTTTCAGAGGCGATGCAAGACCATTTATATTTAATGCCATAATTGTTCGATCACTCATAATATTTTCCATTTAACATTTTTCCCTCCTGCAACCCAGAGTTTTGTTAAATTCTTCGTTTTTATAAAAGAACCTTCCCATCCAGGTGCCTCCCACCGAATTTCTCTCGCAATGAGAGAAAAGCGGAAAAAACCTCCGCTGTTTTGATCAGGCACCATTGGGGGCATGGTTCCACCGAAACTGTTGCTCCCCCCCTAGCATCCTTTCTTTAAAAAAGGAAATAAAACCCCACACTCCCCTCCCCAAGTCTCCCTTAATTTGATTAAAATTAAAACAGATATTAAATTGAATCAGGACCAAACCTTAACCTTTTTCTTAATATATACGACAATCAGAACAAAAACATTTTACAAACATTTCATTTCTTTTTTTGCCTCGTAACTCGCCTCCATTTTGGAAGAATCTGGTGCTTCTTTCTCTTTGTCCAGAAGAGCTTGCCTTTTCAGTTCGAACTCCTTAATGGGGAATGTTGATTCCAAAAGTTCAAAGAGATTTTTAACCCCCTCTCCTCCTATTGCACCCCCCTCTTCAATCGCCTCTGTTGCTTTTTCTACCTGTTGCTTTAAATCTGGATTCAAACCAAGTTTTACCAGCATTTCCTTCCCTTCCTCCAACGACTTTACTGGGTACATTTTCCCCTCCTGAAAAACCATTATAATTGCTGGATATTGTCAGCTGAAATGAATGTTTCCCATAAACAAAGCTTCTGCTATCGGACGCATCTGGCTCCTGGCTTGCAAAGTTTGCACTGACAAATCTTTCAAAATCCGGATTGAGGCTCCTTTAAAAGTAAGGGTAGTAATTTTCCTTAGCTCTTTGTAGACTGTTTCGGCTGTTTTTTCTGAGAGGAATTTAATTACGATGTCTCGTTGATTCCCGTCTCTTCGTGCTCCGAAAACCCAATGTGCACGTTCTATTTGATGATCCTGAATTTCAATCTTATACTCCTTAAACCATTGCTGAATATTTTGGATCATATTTCTGCCATCGGCAAAATCTGCTTTAAATCAGATGTAAATTTGCTCTTCTTAATCTATCTTCCAGCATATTTATACGTTGGCGGTCCTGTTCTCTTCCTTCTTCTATCTTTAAAACCCTAATACCCTGGGCTTGCTGTTCTATTTTCACTTTTTGCAGCTCGGTCGCAGTCTTAGCCACCACATCTTGCATTTCTTTTAGCTGCTGACTGACCATAACAAAAGTTTTCACCAAAGCATCCATTCTCTCTGTGAGTTCTGCCCCAACTGCCTACGCCATTTCCCTCCTCTTAACTTATTGTTTACTCACAGTTCCGAATGGAAAGCAGGCTGTTTTCGCGTTATTTCTGCTCTCCTCCGATAAGCCCAAGGTATTTCAAGGTTCCAAAGTTATAGCTTTTTTACTTTATCCAGTTTATTTGAGACTCCAAGAGGTTCAATGGGGTTTAAAATCCAATGTTTATTTTTCCATTTGAGGAGCATTCAGCGGAGCATCTACTCTCCCCGACGCATGTGCAAAACCCCTAGAGAAACATCTTTCAGCTATGGCAAGGGGGGTGTTTGCCCAGGTTCGCCTGGTGCACCAGTTGCAGCCCTATTTGGACCGGGAGTCACTGCTCAGTCACTCATGCCCTCATCAGCTCAAGGTTCAACTACTGCAATGCTCTCTACATGGGGCTACCTTTGAAAAGTGTTCAGAAACTTCATATCGTGCAGAATGCAGCTGCGAGAGCAGTCATGGGCTTCCCCAAATATGCCCATGTTACACCAACACTCCGCAGTCTGCATTGGTTGCCGATCAGTTTCCGGTCACAATTCAAAGTGTTGGTTATGACCTATAAAGCCCTTCATGGCACCGGACCAGATTATCTCAGGGACTGCCTTCTGCTGCACGAATCCCAGCGACCAGTTAGGTCCCACAGAGTGGGCCTTCTCCGGGTCCCGTCAACTGAACAATGTCGTTTGGCGGGACCCAGGGGAAGAACCTTCTCTGTGGCGGCCCTGGCCCTTTGGAACCAACTCCCCCCAGAGATTAGAATTCCCCACACCCTCCTCGTCTTTCGTAAACTTCTTAAAACCCACCTCTGCCGTCAGGCATGGGGGAACTGAGATATTCCTTCCCCCTAGGCCTTTACAATTTATGCATTGTATATCTGTATGTATGTTTAGTTTTTATAATAAGTTTTTTTTAGTTATTTTAGTATTGGATTGGATTGTTACATGCTGTTTTTATCATGTTTGTTAGCCGCCCCGAGTCTACGAAGAGAGGCGGCATACAAATCCAATAAATAAATAAATAAAATCAAAATGTCACTTAAATAGTTGAGCTAGTTTCAAACTAGATTTTGATTTTCTTTCTCTCTTTCCCTCTTCCTTACTCCCATTCTTTTTCTTTCTTTCCTTTTGCTCTTTTCCTTCCTCTCTTTTTTCTATCTGTTTCTCTTCCTCCCTCCCTCTCTTTTCCCCCTCTTCTTTCTCTCTCCCTCCCTCCTTCCCTCTCACTCTTTCCCTCTCTTTCTCTTCCTCCTTTCCTTTCTATTTCTCTCTGCCTTCCTTCCTTTCTTCCTGTCTGTCTTCCTTTCTTTTCTCTCTCTTTCTCTCTTCTTTTTTTTCCCTGCCCTGCAAAACCACTCACACGCACAAGTACGTTTTCGGGGCCAGAGGCGTGGGGGCTTCCCGGGAAACTTTCCCTTTTCCAGGAGAAGGCGGGTTTGGGGTGAAAAGGCTTGGAGGCAGCAGCAGGAGCCCCGTTATCAGCCCAAGCAATTCACGTGACAGGCGGTCAGCTGCAAGCAGGAGTTCCAGGACGGAGGCACCGACAGCAGTGGCTGGCCGTCGTACATTGCTGGCACTGTGCTGGGTATGGGCATGGGGCTGGCACTGGCCAGAGGAGGTGCCAGCCCCATGCCCATGCCCAGCACAGCGACAGCATGTATGGCATCCAGCAACATGTCCAGCCGCCACTGCCAGTGCCTCGCAGCCAACCGCCCTGCCACCGCCCCGTGGCTACTGCCTAGTGCCGGTACCCTCCTGCTTGACCCCTGCTTGGCAGTGCCACCTTCGATGCCCCCCCTGTTGCCCCATCCCTGCCAGAGCTGCCTGGCCCCGCTGCCCCTGCAGGCCCACCTCAGGCCTGAGCCTTTCCCAAAAGCTGCAAAGCTCACCTGCCTCTGCCCCCAGGGAAGCTCCAGCCAGGCCGGGTGCTGCAGCTGTGGGAGAGGCCATCTCCAAGGAAGTTCAGCTCGGGGACGGGCCTGGAGCAGCTGCCACTGCCGCCTACTCCGCCCTGCACTTCAGCCGCACCCGGGCCGTGTAGGCCGAGGCCGGGCCTATCGCCCCCCGGCTCCAAGGGGCAGCCCCCGGCTCCAAGGGGCAGCCCCCGGCTCCAAGGGGCAGCCCCCGGCTCCAAGGGGCAGCCCCCGGCTCCAAGGGGCAGCCCCCGGCTCCAAGGGGCAGCCCCAGGCTCCAAGGGGCAGCCCCCAGCGTGGCGGCAGGGGAGGAAGCGAAGCTCGGGAATGGGTTCTGCCGCACCCAGAATACAGATCCCTTGGGCCAACGCCTCCTCTGACACCGTGTGGGTGAGTATCAGAGCCGGGGCAGCCTCAGGCATCAGGGCCGCCAATGCCAAAGCGGGGAGGCAAGGGGAAGGAGGAGGACCGAGGGACAAGAGACCCCCAGGCAGGAACCTCGTGCAAGGATGACCCGCGTGTTGAGGAAGCGGCGGTGGCAGCCAGATCCAGACATCGCTGGTGGCCAGAAAACTTGGAAGCCGGGAAGGAAGCTCAGCTTCCAGTCTTGCCACTTTTTTCTTTTTGCACTCTGAGAAAAAAGTTGTGAGACCGGAAGCTGAGCTTCCTTCTTTGTGATTTCCAAGTTTTGCAGGTGATAGAATCTGCCGGGGAGGGAGGGGAAGATTTGAGATCTCAGCACTAGAATGGGAATCTTCTGCGCTCAGATCTCAAATCTCTTGCGCTATAACGCATAGCACATGTTAGAGGGAACAGTGTCTCTCAGCGGCTTTTGATACCATTGACCATAGTATCCTTCTATGACAAGTAAGGGAGTTGGTAGTGGAAGGCACTGTGATACGGCTGTTCTTATCCTATCTCTCTGGTCAGTCACAATCGGTGTTGGTAAGAGGACAGAGGCTGACTCCCAGTCCTTCCTCTGTGTGTGGTACCTCAGGGTTCGGTCTTCTCTCTTCTCCTATATAACACCTACATGAAATCACTGAGTGAGATCATCCGACGACACGAGATGAGGTATCAGCAATATGCTGATGATACCCGGCTATATATCTCCTCCCCGTGTTAGATCAGTGAAGTGGTGGATATGATGTTCCAGTGCCTGGGGATTGTGATGGTCTGGATGGGCATTAACAGGCTCAAACTTAACCATAACAAGACCAAGTGGCTGTGGGTATTGCCTCTGAAGGATTATATTAACTGTCCATCCTTAGTTCTGGGAAGGAAAATATTATCTCCCTCAGAACAGATTCGCAATCTGGGTGTCCTCCTAGACCAATGATAGTGAACCTTTTTTGGTTCACGTGACAAAAAGGGTGTGTGTGGGGGTGCTAGCTTGTGAGACGTTCCCACGCCTCCTCCCTTCTACGTATGCACACCCCCCATGCTCCCCCCTCACACATGCATACAGACCTTTCTGATGCCTGGTAAGTGAAAAAAAATGTCCAACAAAGAAACCAGAAGTTCAGAAAAACGCACTTCCGGTTTGTCCATTGTGCTGTTTTGGACCGAAACACGATTCCTCAATTTCCAGAAAAAAAAGAGAGTTTCCTTAGAATGCAACCTCTCTGCTCAAAGTACTATCTCCTGAAACAATTGTGCTTCACCGAGGCTGCACAACTCTCCATGACTCTTTCACTTCCCATGATGGAGCAAAAATTTAAAAGCTCCCCCCCAAAGTCTACAAGTTTAGCTGCAAAGCCTTGTTTCCTGCCACTCTGCCTCCTCCAGGGCTGCAGCTATAGTTTTGTCCATACCCGCTTTTTATTATTTAAAACTGACAAAAAATGGAAGGGAACTTGAAGGTCTTCTAGTCCATCCATGCTCATCCCATGTACCACTGCGGACAAATTAATTGTCCTTTTAAAAAAGAAATCCACAGCATTGCTTCTTCTTTTGGCTTGCAAAATACTCCGCAACCCTTCCCTGGAGCTGCAGCTCTCTCACTGGACTTACCTGGTTATGGTGAGGTTACATAGAAGTGGTGAGAAGAGCCTTCAAACTACAAGAGAAGCAGTTACAAGAACATGGGGAGTACATGCGGTTGTGTGATCACAGCTTCCAGCTGCCGGACCCCTTTTGCTTGGGCTCATCATCATTTGAAGGACGAAGCTGAGCAGGGTCCCTGGAAAGAGGAAAGGGGCAATTTGGCAGTAACGGCGCGCTCACCAACTGATGTTTTTTTAAATAATAATAATAATAATAATTATTATTATTATTATTATTATTATTATTATTAATTAGATTTGTATGCCGCCCCTCTCCGAAGACTCAGGGCGGCTCACAACAACAAAACAGTACAAATCCAATAATTAAAACAATTTAAAACCCTTAATATAAAAAACAATCATACATCTCATACAAACCATACGAAAACGGCCCAGGGGAATCAATTTCCCCATGTCTGACGACAGAGATGGGTTTTAAGGAGTTTGCGAAAGGCAAGGAGGGTGGGGGCAATCCTAATCTCCAGTGGGAGTTGATTTCAGGGGGTCGGGGCCGCCACAGAGAAGGCTCTTCCCCTGGGTCCCGCCAGATGACATTGTTTCATTGACAGGACCCGGAGAAGGCACAACATCCCAGAAAACCAAGAAGAACCACTTGGCTTTTTTCCCCTCTGCTCCCATTACCTTCACCTTCGCCAACCTCCCTTGCACAAAGTTTAGGCGGAGACACCAAAGCTTTTCCTAAAAATAAGGAGCGTCACCTTGGGCTCAATGGTGCAGCAAAGGCGGGGTGGAGAAGAGCGACTCTGGCCATTGTTGCCCTCAACGTCACAAAGTTGGGCAGTTCTCAGCTGGGTGGTGGTGGTTGTGTGCCAGCAAACTGCGGCTGAGGCACGGTCCTAGGGGAGAGCTAGCCTGCCGCTTAATGTTTGCTGCTTTGCTGCCCCAGCTTTTGACCCCAGAATATTTGTGTTCCTGGCAGGTATGCATTGCAGCTGATGCTGCCTGCAGTTGGCTTGCTTCCTGTCTTTAGGAAAATGCGGGGATACTACAGCCCTTCCCCAATATTTGACTTGCAAACTTCATGCAAGGGAAGGTGGTAAAGGGAAGGGAAGAGCCAAATTTTAGATAGGACACCTGTCTCATGGCCCACCCAGCCTCCACCTGCTCCGCTCCACTCCACCTGACCTGTTACCCCCCAAATACACGTCTTACCTGACACTTGTAGCTCCGTTGTGTTGGTGGTGTTGTGTCCAGGGCAGCCCATTCTAAAAGAAAACATCTCACAAATTTAATCAAGCTTTCTTCCATTGTCTGCAGTGGTACTTGAATGGGGTGGGCTTTTCTAAATAGAGACTTCATAGTAGCCAAATCCTAACACGGAATCATCATCGCTTTCCTAACCAACCCAAATAGGTGTTGAATTATTTACTTGCGTTCCCCAAGGCTGCCACCCTGGGTCCGCTTTACTTTTGCCCATTGAATGCTATTTTTTTATTGATTATATATATGGCAGGACAGTTGTAATCTATATGAGGTTGCAGAAGACTTTTTTGCACTACAGGCTTCAGGGAAGCTTTCCTGACCTCTCTGGAATGCAAGAAACAGCACAACGGCAAACTGGAAGTGCATTTTTCTGAACTTCCAGTTTTTCCGTTAGGAAACTTTTTTTTGCTTCTGGGGTTTCAGGAAAGCTTCCCTGACTACTCCAGAGTGCAAAAAACAGCACAATGGCAAAGTAGAAGTGCGTTTTTCTGGACTTCCAGTTTGTCCATTAGGGGATTTTTTTTTGCCTCTGGGACTTCAGAGAAGATTCACTGAAGTGACCAGAGAGCGAAACAGCCTTTCGAAAGCCGAAAATCAGCTGGCCAATGTGCATGCTGATATAGACCAAATTTTCATATGCCCTAGGTTCACCATCATGGTCCTAGACTCTCAGCTGAGATTGGACCAACATCTGACAGCTGTAGCTAGGGGGACCTTTGCACAGGTTTGCCTGGTGCACCAATTGTACCCTACTTGGATTAGGAGGCTCTTCTTACAGTCATTCATGACCTTATCACCTCACAGTTAGATTATTACAACGCACTGTACATGTGGCTCTCCCTGAAGAGCGTTCAGAGATTATAGCTGATCCAGAATGCAGCCATGTGAGTTGTAGGTGAACCTAGGTACTCCCACATTACACCAACTCTGCGAGTTGCACTAGCTACCAATTAGTCTCTGGATGCAATTCAAGTTGTTGGTCATTACCTTTAAAGCCGTACATGGCTTAGAGGCAGACTATCTTCTACCACATAGTGCCCAGTGACACAATAAGGGTCCACAGTATTGGTCTTCTCTGAGTCCCATCAGCTAAATAGTGTCGGCTGGCAGGGCCGCAGGGGAGATCCTTCTCCGTGGTGGCTCCGACTCTCTGGAACCAGCAACTTCCTGAGATCCGGACTGCCCCCACCCTACTGGCCTTCCAGAAAGCTGTAAAGACCTGGCTTTTCTGGCAGGCCTGGAGCCATTGATTGGATGGTATACCATCGAGATCTAGTCATAAATGGCATGTATGGTTTTTCTTTACTGTAAATTTAAATTTTTTAAAAAAGATGTCATAATATGCTGTATGCTTTGTATTTGGGGGGGGGGATTCTGAACCGCCTAGAGTCCCTAGGGAGTTGGGTGTCATACAAATCAATTAAATAAATAAATAAATAAATGTAAAGACATCCTGCTAATTGGTTTCTCTGTCTTTTGCTATTGATTGTAAACATGGAATGATTATTAGTCCTCAGAATATGTAGTGTACTGATAATTTTGTTGTGTTGCTATGTCTTTTTTTTATTCTTTTGTTTATGACTAGTGATGGGCGAACCTGACAAAGTTCGGGTTCAACGGATTCAGGCGAACTTTGCATGAAATTCGGGTGACATTGCCGAACTCGAACGCCAAACTTTTCTGAAAATAGAGACACGTGCAAGAAAGGGGGCCCCCATGACGTCAAAGACCTGCCCCCGGAGTCCCAGCGTGGGATTCCCCACCTCCTTTTGCTTGCAGCATTGCTGCAATGTCCGTTAATGTAATTACTTGACCAATCGCAATGACATCTGTTCGCAATAAGGTTGAGGAAATTTCATTTGAGAAAGAGGGAATGATGTTTGGAGGCAGGGGACGGTGTGGGAGAAGACACATATAAATTGGCTTCAGGAAAGATTATTAACTTAAAATTGCCCTAGAGACATGTATAAGATTGAGGAAGTGCAACTCCCATTGGAATTTTCATCACGTAGTCTATACTGTTAACAGCACTGCCCCAAAGCTTTCCATTAGCCTTCAGAACAGGCTGAAAAAGAAATGTAAAACAGATGTGGTATTCTCCTGGAGTCTGTGGGTCTTCACTTTTACTCACCCAAGCAGATGAGTTTTAGAACCCCCTGCTGCCGTTTCGCCATGGCCGTTTTGACGTCTGAGGTTGCTGCGCTGCACTTTTTATTAGACAGAGAAAGGAAAGGCAGAGAAAGAAGGCAGCCCTGTGGTTGGCCACAAATTAAATTGAGAGACAGTGCTAGTGGCTTTTAGTGGATTTTTCAGAGTAATCACATATGCAGCAGGCACCCACCAGATTTTTCCCAGTAATCCCATATGCAGCAGACACCACCTTTTTCACAGTAATCCCGTGTGATGGAAGGGCATGCGCTCTGTGGCACTATCGGTCTCTGGCCGCTATGACCAGTAGTAACAGCTTTAGGCTTCAGATTAATAGAGAAAGGAAAGGCAGCCCTGTGGTTGGCCAAAAATGAAACTGAGAGACAGCATTAGTGGCTTTTTCTTGCATAGAAAAAGGAAAGGAAGAGAAAGAAGGTGGCCCTGTGGTTGGCCACAAATTAAATTTACAGAGAGCTCTAGAGGCTTCAGATTAGACAGAAAAAGGAAAGACAGAGAAAGAAGGCGGCCCTGTGGTTGGCCACAAATTAAATTTGCAAGAGGGTGAACGGGGATGCAGAGTAGCAGGAGGAGGCAACAGCAGCCACCCACCAGATTTTGTACAACAATCCCATATGCAGCAGGCACCCAGATTTTTCCCAGCAATCCCATATGCAGCAGGCATCACCTTTTTCACAGTAATCCCATGTGATGGAAGGGCATGCGCTCTGTGGCGCTATCGGTCTCTGGCTGCTGTGACCAGTAGTAACAGCTTTAGGCTTCATATTAATAGAGAAAGGAAAGGCAGAGAAAGAAGTCAGCCGTGAGAGAGATGTACCGGCCCTGGCCATGTTTACTGGTCCACGTGTTGGTGGTGAGGTGGACACAGGAACTGACAGCATTTTGCAGTGCACACCAAATTTTCTCTACTATATGTTGGTGCAGGGCAGGGATGGCCTTGCATGAACAGTAATAGCAGCTGCGAACGGAGTATTGTGTGACAGCCAATTTAAATAATTTCCTGAAACTTGGTGTCTCCACCAGGCGGTAGGGTAGCATTTCAAATGCCAGCAGCTTTGAAATGCTGGCATTCAGAGCTAGGGCTCATGGGTGGGATGGGCCGAACCTTCGTTTTCTCTCCTAAGTTTGAAGGATGGACAGCTGAATGCTTCCCTGGGACGGTGTAGACATACTTGGTGATACGGTAGTACCATCCTCTTTCCAGGTGTTACTGCTCTTCTTCAATCCCTGCATTGTCTTCTGCGGCTAGTGTTGGCTCAGGCGTGAGACTAGGCCGATATGTCTGCTGGGGTATGCCAACCCCAAACCAGACCCCCAGTAGCGTCCCTGCAACACCTCCCCTCCAGGGAGGATTGGGTCTGGTTCAAAAGAACCAGAATCCCCAGATAGCAGGGATTCAGAGTCCCCCCATTGGAGAGGGGAAATTCCATGCTGCCGTGGCCATTTGACCCCGCCCCTTCCCCTCTATTTTATATTTGAGGGACCTCCTCTCACCGTCAACGCTGCTGCTTTTCCTCTTGGAGTGAGTCCCTCTGAAGCTCCTTGCAGGTCCCTCAGAGAGCCATGTAGGCGGCGCAGCTGCTGCTCCTCAGCGGCTGCACGCTGCTCCTGTTGGCACCAGAGGTGCACGGCTGCAGGCCGGTCCAGGTGCTGGGCAGCCATAGGTGCTTGTAGGTGAAAGGGATGAGCTTCCTGGGTGGGCAGTGACGGCTGCACAGCACCTGGGCTGGCCTGCAGCTGCGCACCTCCGGCGACAAAAGGAGCAGTGTGAAGCCGCTGATGGGGAGCAGCAGCTGCACCTCCTTCATAGCTCTCTGAGGAGAAGTGCAAGGAGCTTCAGTGGGACTCGCTACAAGAGGAACAGCAGCAGTGTTAGTGGGAATGTAGCAGCAGCCCCAGCCATGTGGCAAGGGGGGCAGGTGAACCGGCCTGCTCTGGCCGCTGCCAATAAATAGCGAAGGCTCCATGGTTAAAAGCATCCCCGCCACCACCAGAGCTGCTGCTGCTCCTTTCTGACTGCGCCTCAGCTCGCAGAGCACAAGTGAGCGACAGAGCGGGGAACTTGAAGAAATCCAGATCGGGGACCGCCACAGGACTACACCCAGCCCCATGGCCAGCGCTCTTTGCCCTCCCTTTCCTCCTCCTCACTGCCTCCTCGGGAACCTGGGGGGGGGGCCGAGAGGCAAAAGACCCACCTCCATGGACTCGCTCACCTGTTGTCATTGGGGAAGGCAGACGTGCGCCTCCGCCTCTCCCCCAGGTTCAAAACGCAACAAAGCTAATTTAAGACTGTCAAAATTTCAAATCTGAGGAAAAAGAGCTTCTAAAATAATGTCGACATGCACAAATTAAAAATATAAAACTCCCGCTCCTTCTCCTAAAAAGGCTTCTTCCAGACACGGAAGGGAATGAAAAGTAATGAATCCTTTGATTGCCTGGTGGCTAAGTGTCCCCTGCGTCCAAAAGGCCAGTGTGAAAGTGCTTTTGAGCCCGTTCGGCGAAAGCACTAGGGAGAAAAGGCAGTAATGAATGGCTGGGGGGGAGAAGCCAAACAGATTTGGAGAAGTGGAGGAGGCTAAAAGTCCTAGACCCTCTCATCAGTAATATTTATCAGGTCCAACAAAAGAGACATATTGCAGATCCTGTTGGCCAGGGAACTTCATCAGGCAAGACTTAAGAAGAAAATGTTACTGACATGGGTCTCATCCTGGAACATTGTTAATACTGGGTGAAGGTCGTCCCAATTCTACTAGCATTTCAGAAGAACCTTAAAACATAACCATGTTTTAGCTTGGAGATCCCCTGATAGAGTGGAGCTTGCTAGATGGCTACATATGACAATTAACAAAATGCATTCTCTGTATGTTTTACGACCATTTTGTTTTTTCTTGTTTTTATGAAATTTTATTGGTGATTTCAATTTTTTAAAAATATTTTGATTATGTATGCTCCCCAGAATCAAAGTTGAGAAAGGCAGCAATGCAAAGGTAATTAAACAAAATAAATAAATAGGTTAAAAGGGGAGACAAGAATACCAATTCAGAAAATCAAATACTACTATAGGTAGTCCTTGACTTACAAACACAATGGAGCCCAAAATTTCTATTGTTAAATGAAGTATTTATAAACTGAGTTGTGCTTCGTTTTACAATCTTTCTTCCCACACTTGTTAAATGAATCACTCCAAATGATAAGTTAGTAACCCAGTTGTTAAATGAATCTGATGGTGTGAATGATGAAATCTTTTATACCTGTCTCTACAAGGGTGCACCATGAACCATCCATGAATGGTACATCCTAATCAAGTGATGATGAACCTATGGCACACATTCTACAGGTGGCACTTAGAGTCATGTGGCAGTGGCATGCAAGCTGTTGCCCTAACTCAGCTCCAGCCTGCATGTGTGTGCTGGCCAGCTGATTTTTTTGACTCATACTGAGGCTATAGGAGGATGTTTTCAGCCTTCGGAGGGCCTACATGGGGAGTGAGTGGGCGTATTCACCCTTCCCAGGCTCCAGGGAAGCCTCTGGAGCCTGGGGAGGGCAAAAAAATGGGCCTACTGTTAGGAGACAAGGGAGCGGGGGAGGTGACATTGTGCACACAGGTGCAAGGGTAGGGTAGCATGGGGGGCATTGAATTATTGGTGTCCGAACACGTGTGCATGCTTTTGACAGCCAAGGAAAAATAGGTTTGCCATCACTGCCCTAAGTTCTAGGGAAACCTCTGGAGCCTGCGGAGGGCAAAAAAAGGGTCTACCAGGCCCACTGGCAGTCAGGAAATGGGCCTCCAAAGGGGGAGGGAGTGAAGCTGTTTTCACTTTCCCCAGACATTGAATTATGAGTGTGGGCACTCACATGTGTCTGATAGCGCACGTGCCCATGCTTTTGTCACCAGAGGAAAAAAAGGTTAGCCATCACTGTTATGAACTATTCTGTTTATTCCTTGTCTTTAATTTGTAATGTCAATCTATCCCTCTTCACACAATCCAAGATTTTTCTAATTATCTTTTCATCTGTAGGAGTATCTTCATTTTTACAATATTGTGCAAAGATAATTTTTGCTGCTGTCAACACATGTAATATTAGATATGTATTCCATTTATTATAAAATTGTGGTATGATACATAACAGGAATATTTATTTATTTATATGTATTTTCATCCCAAATTCTTTTGCCAATGGACATATTTTCACATATGATAGTATCTGATTGCATTTCCAACATTTAGCAATTATGTTTCAGAACATCTTTGCTAGATTTGCTGGTGGCAGATATCACATATAGAACATTTTACACAGGTTTTCTTTGTAAGTAGTTGCCATTGTCAACTACTTACAAATTCCTGTCCCAAAGTTTTTGCCAATTATCTAACTCTATAGTATACAGTGTTCCCTCGATTTTTGTGGGTCCGAACTTTGCAAAAAGTCTATACCACGGTTTTTCAAAAAATATTATTAAAAAAATATTCCGTGGTTTTTTTGCACACCAAGGGTTCTCTGGAGCTGCTCGATGTACAATACTGTGCGTTTTAACTCTCCTTCCTCCCTCCACTTCAGCTGTCCTGCTTCTTTAAATAAAAGCTCCATTTCCGCGCCAGCCTTCCGACCCCACCCCTTACTGCCACCCGCCACCGCCACAGCGAGCGCAGCAAAGCCCCCTGCTTGCTGCCCTGTTGCCCCTGTGGGTTCTGGGAGTAAGTAAAACCAAGAATGAAGGAGAGAGGGGGAGGAAGGAAGGGAAGAAAGGGATACTTCACGGAAATTTGACTTTCGCGGGCGGTCTCGGAAGGTATCCCCTGCGAAAGTCAAGGGAACACTGTATCTCCAAAAATTTGCCCATTATCATTGTTTTTTTTACTTGTTCATCTTTCCTTTTGATGCTTAACAAATACCTATATATTTTCTTTATTAATTTTTCATCCATCCCTAAGTATCTGATCAAGCAATATGGGTTCTTTATAAAAACCGTACGTCTTAGCATTTTTCTCATATCTTGATTGTATTTGCATGTATAGCCACCACATTAGGTTCATCCATTGGTTCTACAATTCCTGCTTAGCTTTAAATTTAAGTTTCTTCATTTAAGATATCTTTATATGTTATAGTTTTTCCGAATTTGACAACATTTGGATGTATCAGAGCTTCCTCTGTTGAGAGCCAGAGTGATATTTTGATATTATTTTTTGATTTCACTTTTCCCATACTGAGAAAAGAACATTTCTTAAATATTGCCTTTGAAAGTATGTATTTTATTCTTTTCATATCACAAGATAGCATACCACTCCAGCTGAAGATCATGTCCTTCCAATAATAGTGGAATTCTATGCCTCAAATTTACTCATTCTTTCATCCAGAAGCCTTTTAATAAAGCTGCCATTCCAGCAGTCCAAAACCCCCATGGCTTCTAAATTCCTGCAGCATTTTCAATATTATTCTTGCTTTTTCCCCTTCCCTATTTCAAAATCATTTTATTCAATTCAAAGTATTTTTTTTCTAATTTTATTGGAAATGTTTGAAAGAAAAATATTCTCGAGAGAGAGCTTTAAAAGGAATAGTCATTGAGTTCACCCCATCACCCAGGAGTGACAAGGGAACTCTAACAGAATGACAATTCCTTGGTAAGTTACCCTGTGATCCCTGTAACAATCCCAACAGAGCCAGTTGTGCCTTCCTTGGGGCAATAAGGAGAATGAGCTTAGCCCTAATGTGGTGGAAAAACTGGGGGTACTGCTTAGGGATCTGAAAGTACTTATGGCTTTCTGGCAACTGGAGGGCTCAATGGCAGAGGGGCTCCTGCAACATTTGTCACCGAGACAGTAGAAATGAAAATGAGCCCTCACAAAGAAACCAGAAACATTGCGCACCAAGCCTGGATAGACATGGTTGCTGAAGTGAAACCCTTCCATAAATTGGACGAGGCAAATGAGTCAGCAGAGAGAAGTTGAGGGAGCCTAAGAGAAAAGACAGCCATGCAATGCTTTGTGCTGCCAGCAAGAAAGTGAAAGTAGAGGCACAGTTTCACTTACTTACTTACTTACTTACTTACTTACTTACTTACTTACTTACTTACTTACTTACTTACTTACTTACTTATTATTTGACCTTACTTATTGGAAGGGACCTTGTAGGTCATCTAGTTCAACACATACATCCTGCTCAAGAAGGAGTCCCTACATCATTTCAGACAAATGTCCGTCCAGTCTCATCTTGAAAGTCTCAAGTGTTGGAGCTCTCACAATCTCCACAAGCAAGCTGTTCCAGTGGTACTGGTTCACTCTTTCTGTCAAGAAAATTCTCCTTATTTCCAGGTTGAATCTCTCTTTGGTCAGCTTCCATCCATTATTCCTTGTCTGGCCTTCTGGTGCTTTGGAAAAAATAGTCTGACCCCCCCTCCTTTCTGTTAATGTCTTTCTGAACCCACTCCTGAAGGCAAAGCAAAAACAGTTTGAGTACTATTTTCCCCAGCAGTCTCAGCAGTTTCAATTGCACCGTGACCGGGTTGATAATCTCCACTATGGGGAATGGCCCTATGAATTTAAGTCCCAGCTTCTTGCTGGGGCATATTAACCTTAAGTATTTTGTGCAGAAGTAGACATTGTCAGGGTGCCAAGTAACAACCCCAACGCAAAAAGACTCCCAAGTTCCACTTTATTAGAGATGTCATTTTGGCACAGAGAGGAGGGGGGGTCACACTGTTTTCCAGGGCACCAGAGGGCCAGACGAGGAACAATGGTTGGAAGCTGACCAAGGAGAGATTCAACCTAGAAATAAGGAATAACTTCTTGACGGTCAGAGCGATCAACCAGTAGATCAGCCTGCCAGCAGAGGTTGTGAATGCCCCATTACTTGACACATTCAGCCTAATGATGTTGGGAGTTATCTACTATATATCTGGTGCATTTTTTCTTTACTATTTCTTACCTCCTCTGTTTTTTCTAGTTGGTCAATTCTATTTCTTGATTCGAAAGCGAATCCACTTGAGGCCAGAAGATGCCTTGTTCTTCTTTGTCAACAACACTATTCCTCCTACCAGTGCTACTATGGGTCAGCTGTATGAGGTAAATACTAGCATTCCTTCTATTTTAATGGTGGAAATGATGAAATAGTGCATAGTAAATAATGTGGCTTTGTTTATTTGTACAGTGCTTTTGCTTTCTACATGAAACTAAATTCCACTTGTCCATTTTTCCATTGCACCTCAAAGCTTAATCTCTGAACCTTTTCTATTATTTTCTGAGGGACTTTCAAGTGGAAAGACTTACTCATTCTGAAATCAACAGATGCATGGCGCTTTATTTATTGTTATGTATTCTTGCTTGTTTGCACACTTGCCACCTCCTGTTCATCTACCCAGAGGCAGGCCTCAGGTAGCAGGGCAGCCCCACAAGTCAGGTCTATGGCTGAGCACACGAACCAATGCCATTCAATGGCCTGGGTTTGCTGTTCACTCACATGCACTGGTCTTATTTTTTGAGCCTCCAACTAGAAATGTTGAAATGTCGATTTGGCTCTACCCCAGATACTGTAAGGGAGAACCCATTGCCGCCACAGTTAACCCCAGCTGGATGGGGTTAGCAGGCTCACAGGAACCAATGAGCATGCAGGAGTTGACAGTGTCTGGCAGCAACCTATCAGCTGAGAGGCTTCACAGTACATGGAATGCAGGTGGGTCTGGGGTGCTGCGACTACCAGGCTGGCCCTTAAAACAGCAGGCAGAGACAGAGGCATGGGAAGGCCCTGGCAAATAGGAAAGATGGGGAGCCACCATCCCCAGGAAGCATCTGGGACTCTGCAGCACAGGTGGGTCTAAGCCCTGCAACTGCTGGCTGACCCTCCGAGTCGCAAGTGGAGGCATATAATCTGGACTGCCAGATGTGACAGGTGGCCACGTGACCTACCAGATGTGTTGGACTGCTGTGCAACTACGTGCTCTGTCCTGTCACAGCGGCCATGGGCAAAGGCAGATAGTGGGGTTGTGGTGAGGCAGCCCAGCCTGTCACCACCATGCCAGCAATGCAGGTTTTTGACTCACTTGTGCTGTGTGGGCTGCAGAGTCTCAGCTGCCTATTGGGAACAGGGGGTCCTTGCCTTTCCTATGTATTGTGGCCTTTGCAAGTGGGACAGGCAGGGCCGCCGATAGACGGGTACTACTGGGAGCGCTGTACCGGGCCCCGGGCAAATTGGGGCCCGCAGTCAGCGGCTCCTTGCACATGCCCAGTCTGTACCCTCCCTCTTTTGCCGGCTGCCTGCCCTTACCAGCAGCAGAGAGAGAAAGAGAGAGGTAGAGAAGGGCTTATAAGGGGGGCGGCGAAAGGAGGGTAATTATAATTTTATTTTATTTTTAAGCGGGAAAGCGCCAAACCGAGACAAACGTGCGCCAGCCCTCGCCACGTGCGTGCCGTGGTGAGGCGACTGAGGAGATTTCCGCCGTCTGGGGGGGAAAGGCGCGGGCCCGACGTGAGGAAACTCGAGGGAATTTTTTAAAAAATGACTTTAATCATAGACGGTGGACGAGCCCGGAGGGATGTGGTGGCTCGCCGGGATGTGCTTGTGGGTCGGCGGGGCTCTGGCATGGACGCCGGGGCAGCCGCGCAACCTCTACCGCCCCTTCAACTTGAGCTCCCTAGCGGCGCTCTTGGCTCCGTTCAAGACGGGCGCCGCCGGGACGTCGTTGGCGGAGTCTCCCGCTGCAGCGGCGGGCAACCGAGTGGAGAAACTCGGGCGTGCTTTCAAGCGGCAGGTGAGGCAGTTGCAAGAGAAGAGCGACCGCTTGGAGCTGGTCTTCCTGGTGGACGAGTCGTCGAGTGTGGGCCAGGCGAACTTCCTCAGCGAGCTGCTTCGTCAAGAAGCTGCTCTCCGACTTCCCGGTGGTGGCCACGGCGCTGGGGCCATGCGGGACCGCTTATCCAGGCGGGCGTGGACCAACAAGCCGCCTTCCGCTCTCTCTCTTTCTCTCTCTGTTGCTGGCGTGGTGTATGAGAGAGAAAGAGAGAGAGCGGAGGGCGACGAAGAGCTCGCTGAACACTTCGCCCCTCCGCTCGCCCGCCCGCCCACGAAGACGGGCTGCCAGTGGACTTCAGCAAACTTTCCGCCGTCTGACGTTGGGTTGCGCCAACCTTCTTCGCGCCCCTCTGCGAAGGAGGCGGACCTGCTTTGCTTGTCATCCGGCTTCACCTTGGCCTCCACCCATTTGTCTAGCTCGCTTCCAGCGCGTTTCTCTCGCTCCCTCTTTGGGGCGAGGCGTTTCCATCTTTTCCTCAAAACTCCCCCCCTTCTCCATCTTCACACACACACACATGGCCCCACACCGCCTCCACCACCCGGTAACGCGCCCGATCTCTACCTCTCTCTTTCTCTCTCTGCTGCTGGTGTGGTGCATGAGAGAGAAAGAGAGAGAGAAAAAAAATAAGGGAGAGAGAAAGAGGGAGAAAGGAAGAGGAGAGATAGAAAGGGGGAGAGAGAAAGAGGGAGAGATAGAGAAGGAGAGAGAGAAAGAGAGAGATACAAAGAGAGTGAGTGAGAGGAGAGATAAGAGAGAGAGAAAGAGAGGGGCAGAGAGAAAGAAAGAGGGACAGAGAGAAAGAAAGAGAAGAACAGAGAAAGAAAGAGAGGGACAGAGAAAGGGAGAGAGGAAAGAAAGAAAGGGAGAGAGAAAGAGGGAGAGATAGAAAGAGAGTGAGTGAGAGAAAGAAGAGAGAGAGAGAGAAAGAGAGAGGGGGAGAGAAAGAGGGAAAGATAGAGAGGGAGAGAGAAAGGAAGAAGAGAGAGAGAAAGGGAGAGAGAGAAAGGAGGAGACAGAGAGAGGGAGAGAGAAAGAGGGAGAGAAAGAAAGAGAGTGAGTGAGTGAGAAAAAGAGAGAAGAGAGAGAAAGAAAGAAAGAGAGGACAGAGAGAAAGAGAGAGAGAGAATTAGAAAGACAGAAGGACAGAGAGAAAGGGAGAGAGAGAGAAAGAGGAAGAATAAATATTAAATATTGTATTTGTTCCCATTTTGTTTTTTACTTTAAATAAGGTATGTGCAGTGTGCATAGGGATTTGTTCACACGTTTTTTTAATAGTCCGGCCCTCCAACAGTCTGAGGGACAGTGAACTGGCCCCCTGTGTAAAAAGTTTGGGGACCCCTGATCTACACTGTTCAAAAAAATAAAGGAAACACTTAAACAACACAATATAACTCCAAGTAAATCAAACTTCTGTGAAATCACACTGTCCACTTAGGAAGCAACGCTGATTGACAACTTGGAGTTTATATTGTGTTGTTTAAGTGTTCCCTTCACTTTTTTTTGAGCAGTGTACTTTGAAATTAACTTGGATACCACGGGCTTGTTCAGACCTGCGTTCACCGATGGGCGTAAAAACTAGATCGAAAAGGATATTGAGATGTGAAGCAATATGAAATTGTAGTTGGTTATTTTTTTAACAGCTCCTATTTTAATACCACTGATAACTACACAACTCCCTGGATAATTAGAATAGAATAACAGTGGGAAGGCACCCTGGAGGTCTTCTAGTCCAACCCCCTGCATAGACAGGAATCCTACACTACTTCAGACAGATGATTTTTTTAAAAAAGTAGTTATTATGTAAACATTAAAAAAATAAGATAGTACATAATCTATCATTTTACAATATACTTATTTGTTTGTTTAAATTTTGTATTTGCATTTTATAAGACAAGCAACAAAACAACACACCATAACAAACACCACCCCCGTCCCTTTTGAACTGTTATCCTCACAGTTCCTTCTTTATATAGTTATACGGCCTGTAACATCAGCGGTTATTATATGATTATTCTATAGTTCCAGTAAAACTAAGGTCAAGTTGTTGCTATCATAATCTTATGAATAAAGTTAATTCTGGGAACATCGGGTTTTATTTACAGCTATTTTCAGATGATTATCTAACATCTTCTTAAAAACTTTAAAAAAGTAGTTTTAAAATGGCGGGGGGGGGGCCCCCAGACACTTAGGCTGTATGGGGCCCCAAAATTCCTGATGGCGGCCCTGGGGACAGGCATGGGTGGGTGGGGTGGCAGGCTTGCTGGGAGGGAAGGTTTGATGACGGGAGCCAAGCATGCAGATGTGCTTATGTTTATAGTCTGTCCCTGTCTATTGGAGCATAGAGCTCCAATGCCATTTGTAATGCTCATAACTTGCACACTTATGCTGACTAATCTGAAGGCAACTCCCACTTTCTTTTATTCCTTCAATGAGTGCATATCCACTATACCCATGATGGTGAACCTATGGCATGTGCAGGCAAGCGAACCATTGCCCAATCCAGCTCCACTGAACATGTGCATGCCTCCCGCCAGCCAGCTGGTCTTCAGGTTTCTGCTGAATATACACCAGGGCAGGGCATATTCATGTGCTGTACTGCGGTCAGAAATTGGGATAGAAGACATGGGAGAGAGGAATCCAGGAGGAAATTAGCTTGCACTGGGGAAAATCATTGGGATAGATCGCAGAAGGCATGAGGGAGAAATCCAGGGGAAAACTAGCACACACTGCAGAAAGACATTGGGATAGATCGAAGAAGGCATGGGAGTGAGCAGTTCAGAAGGAAACTAGTGCATACTGGGGAAAGACATTGGGGTGATTAGAGGAGGCGTTGGAGGAAGGAATTCAAGAGAAAACTAGCACGCACTGGGGAAAGACATTGGGGAGAAATGTCAAGAATTTCTGCATTCAATATTTGTTTATCTTCTTCACTTACTATTTTCCTTTTTTAAAAAAAAATATTTTTATTGATTTTTAACAGTTTTTATATCACACAACATAAAACAGTGCATAGTGAATTGTGCCCACCACCCCGACACACACACATTCCCCACCACCAAATTGGGGGTGTTTCTTGTATAGTCCACTTAACCCAAGAGCAATATATCTGTTTACATATTATAGAGTGATTCCAATTTATTTCTTGTAGCTTAGTCTCGGATTCTGCTCGTCATATATCGTCTTACCTTGTCCCACCATCCCATCAGCTGTCCCAATTCATTATCCGAATTTATCCTTTTTTCCATAATTTCAAATTGAATATGGTCCACCATGTACCTATACCAATTTCACATTGTCCATTTTGTCGCATCCTTCCAACCCAAAACTATTACTGCCTGAGCGCTTTCTATTGCTGCTTTTTTTATTTCTCTAAATTCTCCCATCGCATTGCTTTTTACTAGTACTGCCATTTCCTTAGTGATTGTCCATTGTATATTTAGCATTCTATTGATATCCTCTTTCACTTTTTGCCAAAATTCCTGCACTATCGGGCATTCCCAAAACATATGCATAAACACTCCTTTGTCTTGACGCCCATGCCAACAATTCCCCCTGACATTCTGCTGAAAATGTGCGAATTGAACAGGAGTAAAATACCACTTATGTAATATTTTCCTTGTGATTTCCCTGATTCTTGTATTTTTAATTTTCCTTATATTTTCTACTATATTTTCCATCTCTTGTACCTCTACTTGTATCTCATTTTGCCACCATTTAGTCAATCCATCAATCGTATCCCCTTCTGACTGCACTAGCAATTTCTATATATTGGTTGCTTGCGCCTTTATCCCCTCACTTTTTTCTCTTATTATTTTCTCTAACCCTGTCTCCTCCCTCCATAGTACTTCTTTATTCTCCCTTTCATTAAGATATTTACATATTGCATTTATTTGTAGCCACCTTCCCTTACCTAACCACCATTCTATACGATTTCTACTTGGCCTGCTATCCTTCTCATATAACTGTTCTATCTTAGTTATCCCTCTTCCCTTCAACTCTCCTATAACCCTATTTAAGTTAGTTTCATTTTCTCTATTTATTACATAAAGCAATGACAGTTTAGATTTATATAATCCTATTTTCCCCTGCCATTTTTTCCAAATTTCCATAGTCCCTTTCATTGGGCCTATTAATTTACCTGTCACTCCTATTCCACTTTCTAAAGATTAATTCTCTATTCTTCATCCCGTTTATCTGTTTTTCCAATTTCACCCATTTATTTTCACATAATTGCAACTCCATTAACCTTTCCATTTGAAAAGCTTCCCTATACAGCTCCAAACATGGAACTCCCCATCCCCCCTCTTTTTCATTCGCAATTAACCACTTTTTCCTTATTCTTGGTCTCTTATCTTCTTCAATCCAATAATTTAGTTTTTTGTCCCACTCTTTAACCTTACATGCCGATAGCCCCCCCCCCCCGACAGCACCTGAAATAGGTACATCATCTTGGGAGCTATCATCATTTTTAAAGCTCTTATTTTAGAGAGTCTCCTTAGCTTTTTCTCTTTCCAGCTCCTCATCTGTTCCAATATTTTCCTCCATATTAATCTATAATTCATCTCTTCAATTTTCACTGGGTTTTTCAATAACCAAATTCCCAAATATTTTATTTTTTTAAGTCCTAATTTCAACCCTGATTCTTTCCTGATTTCTATCTGTTCTCTCGGATCTGTATTTAAACACGTAATCTCTGATTTTTCCATATTAACCGACAGTCCCGATTCCTGCTTAAACTCTTGTAAAATGTTTATTATACCTTTAATCATCTCCATCGGGGTCTGGGTCAATATAATTGCATCATCTGCAAATAAATTTATTTTCATTTCTAATTCCCCTATTCTATATCCTGCCCAAGTGTTATCTTGTCTTATCTTATTAGCTAAGATCTCTATTGCTATTACAAATAATTTTGGAGATAAAGGGCATCCCTGCTTTGTGCCGTTTAATATTTTAATACTCTGCGTTCTTTGTCCATTCACTCTTATATTCACTTCATTTCCTTTATAAATCTCTTTTATAGTTTTACAAAATTTTCCCCCCATATTTAGTTCATTACATAATTTATATAAATAGCTGTGGTTAAGTTTATCGAACGCTTTATAGACATCTAATTTCAAAATTCCCAATTTCCTTTTAGTAGCGGTAGCATGGTGCATCACATTCATTACATTTCTAATTGGTTCGCTTATTTTCCTTCCCTTCACGAATCCATATTGATCCTCTTCAATTATTTTTGGTAAAATATTTTCTAATCTATTTGCCAATATTTTCATAAATATTTTATAATCCTGATTTGCCAAACTGATCGGACGGTAAGACCCAGGCTCTCTTAAATCTCGACCCATCTTCGTAATGGTAACAATTTCTGAAAGCTTCCATGTCTGCGGGATATCACGATTTAACAATATATTATTGAACAGTTTCCCCAAATGGGGCAACAATACATTCACATAAGTTTTATAAAATTCCCCTGTAAAGCCATCCGGGCCCAGTGCTTTGGCTTGTTTTAAGCCTTTAATTACTCTAGCAATTTCATCTTGTGTAATTTCTGCATTCAAAATTTGTTTATCTTCTTCACTTACTATTTTCCCAACCTCGAGGACTCCTATCTTCACTTGCTCCTCTTTATATAAATCTTCATATTTCCTCATTATCTCCTCTAACTGCTCATTACCATATCTAACCACTCCACTAGTGTCCCTCAATGCTAAAATACATGATTTTTCTTTCCTGTTCTTCAGCCATTTGCTGCATTGATCTTGTCCCCCAGCTCTGTATTTTTTGTCGCATCATCATTCTCATCTTGTTCCATTTGATCTCATCATACACCATCAATTGTTTCTTTTTCAATTTTAATAAACTATTCCAATCTCTACTTTTAGTTAATCTTGACTGCTCTTGTATCAAATCTATTTCCCTTATCTTCCTTTCCCTCTCTCTACCCCACCTCTTCCTAATATCTGCTTCCATACATATACATTGTCCCCTCATGAAAGCCTTACATGCATCCCACACAATTGATTGTTTAATACCACCCACATCATTAATTCTAAAATATTCAGATAACTCTGTTTGCAATTTCTCTTTATCTTGTTCCCTAGCAGTTACAACTGCATTATATCTCCAAATTCTTTGATTACGTTCCTGACCTATTTCTAATTCTGCCAATAGTGGGGCATGATCTGATATCCAAATACTTTTAATATCTACTTTTTTAACTTGTATATTGCCCCCCCATTCATTAATATGTAATCTATGCAGCTAAATGTATGATATCTTGCTGAATAATATGTAGTTCTGTTTAAAATATCTGCATGAAGATCCACCATATTAAGTCTGTTTAAATGTAACATCCTACTATTTGCAGTCCCATTTGTTAATTGCATATTAAAATCTCCTGCCAAAAAAGTTGAGCCCGCCATAAAGTTGTCTAACTTCCTCTTAGTATTCATTATAAATTGTTTTGTTTTCACATTTGGGGCATAAATTGCTGCTAATGTCAGCTTCTTTTGATTTATTTTCCCTTTAACAAATATCCACCTTCCTTCTCTGTCTTTCTGAATTCCAACCTCTTCAAAATTAACCCTCTGATGAATCAGAATAGCTGTACCTCTACTATTTTGTGTTCCTCTAGATTCAAACACCCATTTCCAATTTCTATCATGAATCAATTTATCCCTTCCTCCCCGTCTTTTATGTGTTTCTGTCAAAATCATAATATCCACCTTATATTGCTTAGCCATCCTTAATATCCTAAAACGTTTCAAATCCGATCCCAAACCATTCACATTTAAAACCATTATCTTACACTCCATCATAATATACCAAAATCACCCTTTCCCCCTCTTGTTTTGCCCTTGGTTTATTTTCCCCCCTTTCTTTACCCCTATTACCCCCCCAACGTGCCTCCCTCTTTGTCCATTCATGAGGCATATTATCTTGATTGCGTTCTCACTCAACTAGCTCCTCTTTCAACCCTTTTTAATTGTAATAAAGAGAAATCTTCTCCCCCCCTCCTTTCTCCTTTAAATAATTCCTTCTTTAACTTTAACTTCTTTAACCCCCTTTTTCTCCCCCTTAGACTTCCCCCACCGAATAACCAATATACAGGAATCCCAAGGCATCTCCAAGAAAAAAAATATATATTTTTTTTTAACAAGACAAGGAGACCAAACAACATCACTTTCTGGCTCTCTTCTCACACAGAGCCCGTGTTTTTCTCTGCTCCTTTCTGATGGCCTCCACCTGCCCAGTTAACTCCTTCATCTGCTCTTCCCTTCGTCTTTCCTCATCGTCTGGGGTACTACGACCGTCAAAAGCCTCCTCTCCTTCTTGTGCTAGTGCTCCAGTTTCATCAAACTTAATCCCCAGTTGATCCAATAAAGCCTTTCCCTCCTCCAATGTACATGCTCTGTACATTTTATTTTCCTGGAACACCAAGATAGCCACTGGGTACCCCCAGCTAAATCTCCTTCCGCTTTGATATAAACGGCTTGCAATTGGTTTCAAAACAGCTCTCGCTCTCAGAGTTTCCCAGGAAAGATCCCTCAGAACCCTTATCTCATTTCCGTCTTGTTTAAGGCTTGTAGAAGTCTTCAAAGATTTATAAATCATCTCTGCTTTTTTTTCACTGAGGAAAGCCACAACAATGTCTCTCTGCCTCCCATCTCTTCTTGCTGCTGCCCAGTGAACTCGCAATAAATCTTCCAAGCTGATTTGTATGCCTGCTTGTTTATTTAACCAAGCGCAGACTGCTTCTATTAATTTTGGCAAAGTCCATTCTGAACCCACGCAGATGCAAATTTCTTCTCTGACAGTCCTCCAGATTGGCAATTCTATCATTCATTTGTTTAATTATTTCATCATGATCCTTCACTTGTTTTTCAACTTTCTGTATCTTTCCAGCAGAGGATTTCTCCTCCTTTTTGATTTGCTTTACTTCTGAAGCCAGATCACCCATTGTAGTTTCTACTTTAATAAATCTCTGCTCAAATCCAGAACAAATGTCCAGCAATTTATCCAGGTTTTTTTCAATGTTCGCTAAGCTGGAAACATCTTCTTTTTTCCCTCCCTCCGCCATTTTAAGATTTATTGTACTTACTTATCACTTCCTTGTTATAGCGAAAGAACCTCCGTCTTTGCTTGAAATCGTAAATCTTTAAATTCTCTTTGATGTCCGTAGATTCCTGTACCTCCTATTTTTTTTTCCTAAGAAGGATTTATAGTATTTTTAAGGGAGAGTAATCCCTTTACATTATATATTAGTTCGGAGCCAGAGGTAAAGTGCCTAGAAACCAAATCGGCACATGCGCAATCTCTTCACTTACTATTTTCCCAACATTAAGGGCTCCTATATTTACCTGCTTCTCTTTATACAAATCCTCATAATATTTGCTCATTATCTTCTCTAGCTGCTGTTTACCATATCTAACCACTCCACTGTGGTCTCTCAATCCTAATATACATCTTGCCATTTGTTGCATTGATTTTGTCCCCCAACTCATTATCTTTTGTCGCATTGTCACCCATCTATATACTTGATAACCCATATAAGGAGAAGGGTGGCATAAAAGTCGAATAAATAAAAATAAATATACCGTTTTCCCCAAAATAAGGCACTCCCTGATAATAAGTAAAAATTAGTAAAGAATAAAGCAACACAGAATTAAAACTGGTATATAATCTGCCCAATGTAACCCTGCCAGGTTACATACCCTTCACCAGGCACTGAGTTGTACACAAAACAAGGTAGCAGGAGTTAGATCACGGGTAGAAGCAAATGGCAGAGACAATTCTAATTCTTAGCAAAACAATTCTTACAAAAGCAAAATAGCAAGTTAAATTAATTTGGTTGATTCTACTATTATTATGTCCATTGTTTGCACTATACTAAATTAAAATTGGACTGAGAAAGCTAAGAGCCAGACTGGATCAGAATGAGGTGGTCTCAATCTTTGCTCCAGAGTCTAATTATGGTTATTATGTATACCTTATATCAGGCCTACTCAGGGCTAGGGTTAGGGCTAGGGTTAGGGTTAGGGTCCCGTCAACTAAACAATGTCATCTGGCGGGACCCAGGTGAAAAGCCTTCTCTGTGGTGGCCCCGACCCTCTGGAACCAGCTCCCCCCAGAGATCAGAATTGCCCCCACCCTTCTTGCCTTTCGTAAGTTGCTCAAAACCCACCTCTGTCATCAAGCTTGAGGGAACTGAACTATTATTTATTATTATTATTTATTGGATTTGTATGCCGCCCCTCTCCGCAGACTCATGGCAGCTAACAACAATGATAAAAAACAGCATGTAACAATCCAATTTAATAAAACAACTAAAAACCCGTATTATAAAAAACCAAACATACACACAAACATACCATGCATAACTTGTAATGGCCTAGGGGAAGGAATATCTTAACTCCCCCATGCCTGGCGACAAAGGTGGGTCTTGAGTAGTTTGCGAAAGACAAGGAGGGTGGGGGCCGTTCTAATCTCTGGGGGGAGTTGATTCCAGAGGGCCGGGGCCGTCACAGAGAATGACATTGTTTGGTTGACGGGACCCGGAGAAGGCCAACTCTGTGGGACCTTATCGGCCGCTGGGATTCGTGCGGTAGAAGGCGGTTCCGGATGTATTCTGGCCTAATGCCATGTAGGGCTTTAAAGGTCATTACTAACACTTTGAATTGTGACTGGAAACCAATGGGCAGCCAGTGCAGCCCACGGAGTGTTGCAGAAACGTGGGCGAATCTAGGAAGCCCCACGATGGTTCTCACGGCCGCATTCTGCACGATGTGAAGTTTCCGAACACTTTTCAAAGGTAGCCCCATGTAGAGTCAAAGGTAGCCCCTTGTAGAGACTACCCTTTTCCCCCTAGGCCTATACAATTTATGCATGGTATGTTTGTGTGTATGTTTGTTTTTAATAAGGGTTTTTAAATTATTTTAAACATTAGATTTGTTACATGCTGTTTATTACTGTTGTTAGCCACCCCGAGTCTATGGGGAGGGGCGGCATACAAATCTAATAAGTAAGTAAGTAAGTAAGTAAGTAAGTAAGTAAGTAAGTAAGTACGTACGTACAAATTATGGAAAGGCAGGGTATCAGTAGATAGCCAGAATCTCAAAGACAAAGTCAGGAAAGCAAAGGCTCAGAATGAACAAAGACTTGCAACAGAAGTCAAAGATAATTTTAAAAAATTCTTCCAGCATATAAATAACAAGAAAAAATTCAGAGAAACAGTTGGTCCACTAAAGAAAGAAGATGGCAAGGAAGTAACAAGCAACAGAGAGAAGAGCTGCTTCAACTCATTCTTTGCTTTGATCTTCATGCAAAAAGGAACTATAGCCCAACCTCCCAGAAACATACAATGGGGAAAAGAAGTATTTAGTCAAACACCAATTGTGCAAGTTCTCCCACTTAATAAGATGAGAGAGGCCTGTAATTGACATACCGTATTTTCCGGCGTATAAGACGACTGGGTGTATAAGACGACCCCCTAACTTTTCCAGTTAAAATATAGAATTTGAGATATACTCGCCGTATAAGACTACCCCCGGCAGGGAGAGCAAAGGTGGCAGCGGGAGTAGCGGAGGCGAGGCGGAGAAGAAAGAAGCAGCGGAAAAGTATAGTGTCTGAGCGGCAGTCCCCTTGGGACTGGGCGGCATAGAAGTATAAATAAATAAATAAATAAATAAATAAAATCTCTACTTTTTTATTAAAATAAATTAATAATAAAACAAAACCAAACTCTATTACTATTAAAACTAAAACAACCAGCAAATCCAAAAACATAACTATTAATAAAAACAGGTGAGGGCTGGGGTTTTTTTCTGTGTTATTATTTAAGTGCTTTTACCATATGCTTTAAATCAAGAGTCACTTCTCTCTCTATTTCTCTCTCTTTCCTGTCATTCTCTGCCTCAATCATTTTCTCATTTCTCTTCCCCCCTTTTTTCTATCATTTCTCTCTCCCTCTCTCTTCCTTCCACTCCTTTCTCTCTCTTGCTTTCTTTCCCTCTCTCACTCTCTCTTCCTTCCTGTCTTCTCTCTTTCTCTCTCCCTTTCTTTCCTTCTCTCTTCCTTCCACTTTTTTCTCTTTCTCTTTTCCTTCCTTCCCCTCCCTCTCTCCCTTTATATTTATCTCTTCATTCCTTCCTCTCTTCCTCCCTTTCTCTCTCCCTCTCGTTCATTTTTCTCTCTCTTCCCTCCCTCCCTCCTTCTTTCCTCTCCTCTATCCCTCCCTCTCTTTCCTTTCTCTCCACGTCTCCGGCTTTGCTGACATGCACAAGGCTCAAGCCAGCTGCCCGGAAAAGCCATGAAGGTCCTCCTGCCCCCCACCCCCAGCAGAAAACACAACGGAGGTCTTCCGGTACCAGCTTGAGCCTCGCGTTGCTCCACCCCGCTTTGCCTGTCATCCTGGACCTCCGTTGTGTTTTCGGGGGGAAGCGGCGGGAAAGCCCTGTGCTGGCCAGGAAAGCCGGGTTTGCTTTCCGTGAAAGCAGCGCGCCTTTTAAACACGCTGCTTTCTTGCAACATTTTCCTGGGTGGGTGGGGGAGGAGGCCACTCCCCTCCCACCCCCCAGGAAAGAGGTCCAGGAAAGCAGCATGTTTAAAAGGCACGCTGCTTTCACGGAAAGCAAACCCGGCTTTCCTGGCCAGCACAGGGCTTTCCCGCCCCCCCCCCCCGCCCCGAAAACACAATGGAGGATTACAGGCAGGACGAAGCAGGGTGGAGCAATGCGAGGCTTAAGCAGGCAGCTTCGGCGCGTTTCTTTCGGCGGAAGAGGAAGCGAGGGAGCGGATCGGGCGGGGGCAGCGCCTTCTACTGTCGGCGCCTACCCGCACCCCCATGGGCTGGCAGGGGGATGCACGCGGGGCTGTATTTTGGTCTGCGCGGGCGCAGCCTATGGGGAACGGTGCTGTGGAATCAGTATCCGGCGTATAAGACGACCCCCCACTTTGGGAAAGATTTTCAGGGGTTAAAAAGTCGTCTTATACGCTGGAAAATACGGTAATCGGTAGACCTCAAGCACAAGAGACAACATGAGAAAATACATCCAGAAAATCAGATTGTCTGATTTTTAATGAATTTATTTCCAAATTATGGTGGAAAATATGTATTCGGTCAATAACAAAAGTTCATTTCAATACTTCATTATATATCCTTTGTTGGCAATGACAGAGGTCAAACATTTTCTGTAAGTCCTCACAAGGTTGGCACACACTGTTGCTGGTATGTTGGCCCATTTCTCCGTGCATATCTCCTCAAGAGCAGTGATGTTTTGGGGCTGTCGCTGGGCAACACGGACTTTCAACTCGCTCCAAAGGTTTCTTATACGGTTGAGATCTGGAGACTGGCAAGGCCACTCCAGGACCTTAAAATGCTTCTTACGAAGACACTCCTTCATTGCCCTGGTGGTGTATTTGGGATCATTGTCACGCTGAAAGATCCAGCCACGTTTCATCTTCTGTGCCCTTGCTGATGGAAGGTGGTTTGCACTCAAAATCTCACAATACATGGCCCCATTTATTCTTTCATGTACACGGATCAGTTGTCCTGGTCCCTTTGCAGAGAAACCACCCCAAAACATGATGTTGCCACCCCCATGCTTCACAGTAGGTATGGTGTTCTTTGGATGCAACTCAGCATTCTTCCTCCTCCAAACACAACGAGTTGTGTTCCTACCAAACAGTTCTACTTTGATTTCATCTTACCATATGACATTCTCCCAATACTCTTCTGGATCATCCAAATGCTCTCTAACAAACTTCAGACGGGCCTGGACATGTCCTGACTTAAGCAGGGGGGACACGTCTGGCACTGCAGAATCTTGAGTCCCTGATGGTGTAGTGTGTTACTGATGGTAGCCTTTGTTACGTTGGTCCCAGCTCTCTGCAGGTCATTCGCTAGATTCCCCCATGTGGGTATGGGGTTTTTGCTCACCATTCTTGTGATCATTTTGACCCCACAGGATGAGATCTTCGTGTAGTCCCAGATCAAGAGAGATTATCAGTGGTCTTGTATGTCTTCCATTTTCTAATTATTGCTCCCAGAGTTGATTTCTTCACACCAAGCTGGTTACCTATTGCAGATTCAGTCTTCCCAGCCTGGTGCAGAGCTACAATTTTGTTTCTGGTGTACTTCGACAGTTCTTTGGTCTCCATCATAGTGGAGTTTGGAGTGTGATGGTTTGAGGTTCTGGTTAGATGTCTTTTATACTGATAACAAATTCAAACAGGTGCCGTTACTACAGGTAATGCGTGGAGGACACAGGAAGCTCTTAAGGAAGAAGTTACAGGTCTGTGAGAGCCAGAAATCTTGCTTGTTTGTAGGTGACCAAATACTTATTTTCCACCATAATTTGGAAATAAATTTGTTAAAAATCAGACAATGTGATTTTCTGGATGTGTTTTCTCATGTTGTCTCTCATGGTTGAGGTCTACCTATGATGTCAATTACAGGCCTCTCATCTTTTTAAGTGGGAGAACTTGCACAATTGGTGTCTGACTAAATACTTCCCTCTCCCCACACACTGTAATTGTAAAAAAACAGACTGGAAACAAAAGTTAAAATTAGCAAAAAAAATCAGTAAGAGAACACATGTCTGAACTTGATAAATGCAAATCATCAGGACCTGGTGGAATATAAGCCAGCGTTCTAAAGGAGCTGGCAGAGGTCATTTAGAAACATAGAAACATAGAAGACTGATGGCAGAAAAAGACCTCATGGTCCATCTAGTCTGCCCTTATACTATTTCCTGTATTTTATCTTAGAATGGATATGTTTATCCCAGGCATGTTTAAATTCAGTTACTGTGGATTTGCCAACCACGTCTGTTGGAAGTTTGTTCCAAGGATCTACTACTCTTTCAGTGAAATAATATTTTCTCATGTTGCTTTTGATCTTTCCCCCAACTAACTTCAGATTGTGCCCCCTTGTTCTTGTGTTCACTTTCCTATTAAAATAACTTCCTTCCTGAACCTTATTTAACCCTTTAACATATATAAATGTTTCGATCATGTCCCCCCTTTTCCTTCTGTCCTCCAGACTATACAGATTGAGTTCATTAAGTCTTTCCTGATACGTTTTATGCTTAAGACCTTCCACCATTCTTGTAGCCCGTCTTTGGACCTGTTCAATTTTGTCAATATCTTTTTGTAGGTGAGGTCTCCAGAACTGAACACAGTATTCCAAATGTGGTCTCACCAGCGCTCTATATAGCGGGATCACAATATCCCTCTTCCTGCTTGTTATACCTCTAGCTATGCAGCCAAGCATCCTACTTGCTTTTCCTACCGCCCGACCACACTGCTCACCCATTTTGAGACTGTCAGAAATCACTACCCCTAAATCCTTCTCTTCTGAAGTTTTTGCTAACACAGAACCGTCAATACAATACTCAGATTTAGGATTCCTTTTCCCCAAGTGCGTTATTTTACATTTGGAAACATTAAACTGCAGTTTCCATTGCTTTGACCATTTATCTAGTAAAGCTAAATCATTTACCATATTACAGACCCCTCCAGGAATATCAACCCTTTCGCACACTTTAGAGTCATCGGCAAATAGGCAAACAGCTTGTAACCTGTCTCTGCTCGGAATACTCGCCATTAACAATAACTCCCTGATGTCTATGCTTCAGCCAGCTGCAAATCCACTGAACTATCCAGGGATTAAGTCCAATCTTCACTAATTTATCTATCAGCTCTTTATGTGGAACTGTATCAAAGACTTTGCTGAAGTCCAGATATGCAATATCCATGGCACCATTTGAGAACCACTGCTTCATATCTTTGAAAAATCCTGAAACACCGGGCAACTACCAGAGGACTGGAAAAGAGCTGATGTTCCCATCTTCAAAAAAAGTGTGTGTGTGTGTGTGGATCAGACCAGGAAACAACACACCAGTCAGCATAACATCAATAACCAGAAAGATATTGGAAACATAATTAAAAAACAGATCTGCCAGTATCTAGAAATTAATGAAATACAGTAATAACTAGCAGCCAGCATGGTGTCAGGCTGAAAGCCATCCTGTGGAGTTAGAGACTTTGGCCTGCCACAGTAGCACAGTATTAGGGGAATTGGGAGGGGTAGTTGAACGAGAGGGAAAGTTACTAGCCACAACAAATTCCTGTCTTAGAGCCCAAGGTCATCTTTTGTTCTGCATCAATTGAAGAGGAAGTCGATAGAATCCCTGCACTCGGACTGGTCCTCATGATGAACTTGTGGGTGGGGGGATGTAGGTTGAACCTTAACCTGGGCGGAGTACTGGAAAGAAGTTAGTATTGGAATGGCAGTTACCTGACCAACATAGCTCTGCTAATAAATTGAACCTTGAGAGAGAGAATTGGAGTGGAAACTTATTTATTTATCAGATGCTATTTGGGGTGTTGACAACAAATTCCAATACTCCTTTTTCCTCAGGGACCTGAGCTCCCATCCCTCTGCTCCCAGCCACGGGCAGAGAGTAAACTCAAGAGAATGGAAGAGAAAGGGTTAATCAAGAAGCCTGAAGTGGTCAAATGATAAGAACTGTATATATTTGAACAGATACAAATCTGGTATAAAACTTTTCCCTTTCTTTTCAATAGTTGTAAGAGTTATCGATATTTATCTCAAAAGTGAAATGAACTTTTTTTCAAAACCTCTTTACCTTGATTTATTCAATGCTTGCTTATACTTTGCTTTATTACCAAAAATCCGATGTAAGGAAACGAGCTACTGAAATTAAAACTAGTTCATATTCTTAACACAGTTCTACCGTACACCCGCCCATTCCTTTTTTTCCTTTCTTTTTTCTTCTTTCTTTTTTTCTTTCTTTTCTTTGTAAGTTTGTATGTTCATTGATTGTTTTGTTTTTATATCTTGGCTTATCGCCTAAACACACGATTATTGCTTATGTAATTTGCCATGTTTTAACTGTCAACTGTCATTATATGTTTTTTATGTATTCATTGTATATTTGTAAATAATTTTTTTTTAAAAAAAAAGAAGCCTGAAGTGGAAGGGCTTGGAGTTTTTGACCCCTCTCTCCTGGAGGATCCAACCAGAATTGAAGATACAGGGGAAAGCCCCCAGCATGGGAGACAAGAGCTAGGGGCGGCACAGAGATGAAGACTCCTGGGATGTTATATATCCCAGGGATAGGATGGGCTCAGTGCCAGTGGATTCCTAGCATCCCCCTCCCCTTGGGCCCCAGCCATAGTTCCCTCTAAGCTGAGCAGTGAGCAATTGCTCACTTAAAAATCATCATCAACTCAGAGTTTTCCAAACCTGCCCAGAAGCCGAGAGGGAAAGAGTGAGAGGGAAGGAGAGAGAGGGAAGGAGAGAGAGAGGAAGAGAGGAAGAGAGAGAAACAGATAGAAAAAAGAGAGGAAGGAAAAGAGAAAGAAAAAGAATGGGAGTAAGGAAGACAGAAAGAAAATCAAAATCTAGTTTGAAACTAGCTCAACTATTTAAGTGGCATTTTGATATTGATAGAGTTGCCCTATTATGAGCTCACTGTTATAGACACACAGTACAGTATTTTATTTTGAAATTCTCTGAGGCAAAACAGGGTGGGTTTTTTATTTGTTTGTTTCTTTGTTTGTTTGTTTGTTTGTTTGTTTCTTTCTTTGTTTATTTATTTATTTATTTATTATTTTTGTGCCGCCCAGTCCCGAAGGGACTGCCGCTCAGACACTATACTTTTCCGCCCACCCCCCCAAAAAATTAGAGGGAACACTGGCCCCAGCAGCCGCCTCTATGCTGCAACCATGCAAATGAGTGCTGCCTTTTCCTCTACCCAGGTTGTCTCCCCCTCGGAATGAAATGGGACTGAGACAAAGCCCTCCCTTTCAGCAAGGAGATTCCCCAGTGGGGGGATTCTACCCCCGGCTCACCCTCCTTTTTCCTTCTGCCGTGCCTTCTGCTGGCCCTCCTAATTTGACAGGCCCGCCTTGTTTTCAAGCTGAATATGATAGAAACCCAACGAAGCTGGCTTATTTCCTCTATCGAGTTGAGGCATATGTGAGATAATGTGGCCATTTGTTCCCTATAGATCGACAATTGATTGATAGCATCTCAGAAGGGATGAAGGGGGAAAATGGATTTTTGAACAATATAACAAGAGGGCCCCAGAACTTGACGATGTGGCTGATTTCATTGAACTGTTGAGGTAGAGATTCCTTGATGTTGCAAGCTGGGCAGAGGCAGAGAACCAGATTTACTTATTAAGACAGTCAGGATGACCTGTGAAGGAGTTTGTGGGGGAATTCAGAAGGGCTGCTGGCAAGATGAGAGAATGACCAGAAGGACTTTTGGTCCATACTTTTAAAAAGCCCTTGATCCAGATTTGAGAAAGGTTTGTGAAATGCGGGGGGTGCCATGGGCTATTCAAAATTGGTATGCCACGGTTATCACTCTGGATGATGTAGTTCATGCTGAGAAGAAACCTAACCCCCACCGTACCCCACACAGACCTTTAAGATGCCATCCTTTCCCTCACCAGCTGGGCCCCTCTCGCTCAGAGGCCATGAGGGGAATAAAATGCTATTGGTGTGAGCAGAGTGGCCATAATGGGGCTAACTGCTTGCACCCTCTCTCTCCTCCCAAAACCAAGCCATGCTTGATAGCAGAAGGAAACCCTGGAAAAGCCTCAGAGCCCATGGTGAGTGAGTCCATCTATCCATTCCTCATTAAAGCAAAGATTAAAGTAATGACCACAGGTGAGGAGGAAGAAATATGGGCTCTGATAGATACAGGGTGCTCAAGATGCCTTATCAGCAAAGCAGTAGTGCAAAGATTAAGAATCCAGACCTTTAGACAACCCCATCTGTTTCCAACAAGTGGATGGTTCCCTCGTAGGTGGAGTTCCAGCTACACTCCTGATGGAGTTAGTGGAGTTGTGAATAGGCCAACACCATGAATTTTTGTGGTTCATAGTCAACCCCAAGATGTCAGAACCAGTCATATTAGGTCTGGCCTGGCTGGATAAATGGACACTCACCATTAGTTCAAAGGATGGATATCGCAAGCTTGCCCTCCCCATCAGCTCTAACCCTCCTCCAGAGACTGTCAGGAGGAAACCCCTCCCCCGGGAGGAACCAGACAGCCCCTTAGCAGCGACTGGGATGAAGGAGGAAACCCTTCCATGTCTCCAAAAAGTGCCCCATGAATACAGAGACTTGGGAAGAGTTTTCAGTGACCAAGATTGCAATAAACTGCTCCCTCACAGACCAACAGACTGTGCAATAGAATTTGAACCAGGGGCAATTCTCCTAAAGCCTAGAATGTATGCAATGTCACCAAGGGAATTGGAAGGGCTGAGAAAGTACATAGACACCAACCTGAGAAGGGGATTCATTCAGCTTGCAAATTCCAGGATAGCAGCCCCAGTTCTCTTTAAAGATAAAAAGGATGGAGGGAGCTGCCTCATGGTCGATTTTAGAAATTTAAATGTATTGTGTGTGCAGAACACTTATCCTCTCCCCCTTGTTGTACATACTCCTGATCAGTTGGAGGATGATGAAGATGTTGAGGACTCGAATTCAGATAGTGTTTATGAATTAGTGGGGCCCCCGGGGTTACAGGTAGTAGAACAGGTGGGAGGCCAGCCACAGGATGGGGCTATGAGTTCAGGATCTAGTGAGGGAGAATCAGACGCTCACTGGGTTAACCCTAAATTCAGAAGGGCCCAAAAACGTAGAGAGCAGAGGTCTGGAAGAAGATATTAAGGAGAGGAGTGGTTTAAATATTGTAATGATGTATTTGGCACGTCGGGGTCAGTGGAGAAGAAGGGTGGAGTTTCAACGTTGCCGAAAGGAAAAATGGATGTGTTTTTGCCACGCTAAAGTAAGCCAAAGTATTTTGTATTGTTATCAGTCAGTGCTACTGTTTTTCAAAGTTATGCTATTAGGAAAATAAATCTTGTTTAAGTGAAGCAGAAGGAGGAATGTGAGAAATGCAGGTAAGAGAGATAATGGACCGAGTGCTGTATGAAATGTGTTTGAATTACAGGAGAGCAGAGAAATAAATGGAGTTTCTTTATTCATGAAATGATGCATTTCATAAGAGTTATTTGTAATTGCTAAATTTCTACCAGAAACCAGAACACCCCTTATGAAGGACTTACTCAATCATCTAGCCAAGGGGAAACTATTCACCAAACTGGATTTAAGAGAGGCTTATTGTCACATCAGAATAAATGAAGCGGATGAGTGGAATACAGCTTTCAACTGCCCATTGGGGAGTTTCCAATTATGTGTCATGCCATTTGGCCTAAAGGGAGCCACAGCTGTATTCATGCAGTATATGAATGAAGTCTTACACACCCACCTTTACAATGGGGTCATCGTGTATTTAGATGACATACTTATTTACAGCCTGTTGCATATACCTACAGTAATACCTCGTCTTACAAACCCCTCGTCATACAAACTTTTCAAGATACAAACCCGGGGTTTAAGATTTTTTTGCCTCTTCTTCTAAACTATTTTCACCTTACAAACCCAAGCCGCCGCCACTGAGATGCCCCGCCTCCGGACTTCTGTTGCCAGTGAAGCGCCCATTTTTGCACTGCTGAGATTCCCCAGAGACTCCCCTCCATAGGAAACTCCACCTCTGGACTTCCATGTTTTTGCGATGCTGCAGGGGAATCCCAGCAGCGCAAAAATGGGCGCTTTGCTGGCAACGGAAGTCCAGAGGTGGGGTTTCCCAGCGAGGGAAGCCTCAGTGAAATCGCAGCATCACAAAAACATGGAAGTCCGGAGGTGGGGTTTTGAGGACTTCTGTGTTTTTGCGATGCTGCAATTTCACTGAGGCTCCCCTCGCTGGGAAACCCCACCTCCGGACTTCTGTTGCCAGTGAAGCACCCGTTTTTGCACTGCTGGGATTCCCCTGCAGCATCACAAAAACACGGAAGTCCGGAGGTGGGGTTTCCCATGGAGGGGAGCCTCAGGGAAATCCCAGCAGCCCAAAAACGGGTGCTTCAGCTGGCTAAAGGGGTGAGTTTTGGGCTTGCATGCATTAGTCGCTTTTCCATTGATTCCTATGGGAAACATTGTTTCGTCTTACAAACATTTCACCTTACAAACCTCGTCCCGGAACCAATTAAGTTAGTAAGATGAGGTATCACTGTACTCCTGTTCAGTTTGAAGATTTTGAAGATTCTGATTCAGATAGTGTTTATGAATTAGTGGCAGGTCCTGATTTACAGGCAGCAGAGCAAGGGAGAGGCCAGCCACAGGATGTTTCAGACTCCAGAGAAGAGACATATAATAGATGGGTAAATCCACATTTCAGACGTTTACAAAGACAAAGGGAACAAGTGTCAGGGAAGAAATATTAAGGGGAGGAATGGGTTAATTACTTTTTTTTTCAATAAATTTTATTAATTTCTTAAAATAGACAAAACTGACAAACATACATATAACATGGAGATGGGGTTGTATCTTCCCCGCTTATTCTAGAAGTAAAATTTCAATACAGAAAAAAGAATACATTCAAAAAAATGCTTAGTCAACTTATTACTTTGAATGAAAAGAAGAAATTTGTTTAACTTTTTATGATAAATCTTCATACATAAACTAATTCTAGCATAACTCTTAAATCTTATCCCTACTAATTCTAACATAATACTTAAATCATATCTCTACTAATAAAATTCTCTTATTTATTTATTTGTTTATTTTTACTTTTAATATTTCTTCTTGTTTATCCATATATACACTTTGTTCCATATCTCATAAAATTCTGTTTCTTCTTGCACTTTTAACCGTCTTGTCATCATATCCATTTCAACACAATCTAATATTTTTTTTAATAACTTCCTCCTCTTTGGGGATATTTTCCCCTTTCCAATTTTGCGCATATATTATCCTGTCTGCGGTCAAAATATGAGTAACTAAATGTAAAGTTTCTTTCTTATATTTCTGATTGGTTATACCCAGTAAATAGAATTCCGGGGTTATTTCTATCCTGTTTTACTATTTCTTTTATTATTCTTTCTATCATTTTCCAATAAAGCTTAACTTTACTACACGTCCACCATTGATGGTAATAGGACCCTATTTCCTTCTTACACTTCCAACATAATGGGGAAGTCTTTGGGAACATTTTTGCTGTCCTATTTGGTGGGAGGTGCCACCTATAGAACTTTTTAATTTGATTTTCTGTTAAAGTGATTTTGTCATTTTCCAACTTGAAATCCAGACATTTTCCCATGTATCTATATCAATTTCTTTGCCAATATTTTTACACCAACTTATCATATTGTCCTTTAAGGTCAAATCTATATTTTTGTGAGCAATCAAGTATTTATACACTTTCCCTATTAATTTAGTCTGGTTAGTAATTAATAAGTTACCTAAGAAATTTGTATTCTTATTAAAAATGTATGTTATACTATCTCTCTGAAATCTAGATTGAATCTGAGCATATTGCCACCAGTCAATTATGATCCCTTCTTCTTGTAATTTATTTCTTGACTTTAATTTCATTTGATCATCCAATAATTCCTTATATCTTATTATTTTCATTTCCCTTATTGAACTTGGATGTATTATTGCTTCTAGGGGGGAGATCCATTCGGGAATAGTCAAAAAATGATTCTTTTTTATATCTTTCCAGACTTCCAACAAATACTTTCTTATTGTATGTCGTTTAAAATATGTATGAATTTTATCCTTATCATACCATATAAAGGCATGCCAACCAAGCATAAGATCATGTCCTTCTAGTTTTAATGTTCTTTTATCTTCTAATACTATCCAATCTCTAATCCATGTTAAGGCGGCTGCCTGATAATATAATTTCCAGTTAGGTAAAGCTAATCCTCCTCTTTCTTTAATATCTTCCAAAGTATTTATCTTTATTCTTGCTTTTTTCCCTTGCCATAAGAATTTTTTAACTATCGTTGTTAAGTTTAAAAAAAAATTTCCCCCAGGATTTATTGGAATGGCCTGAAACAAAAACAAAATCTTAGGTAAAATATTCATCTTAATTGTGGCAATTCTCCCCAAAAAGGATATTTTTAGGTTGTTCCATATTTCTAAGTCCTTTTTAATTTCTGCAATTAGTTTCATATAATTGTCATTTTTTAATTATATTGTTTTTGATGTTATCCATATTCCCAAATATTTAACTTTCTTAACTATTTTCATATCTGTAATATGTTCAAGTTTTCTTTCTTGAATTTTATTCATATTTTTCACTATACATTGTGTTTTACTCTTATTTATTTTTAATCCTGCAACTTTTCCATATTGTTCTATTGTCTGTATTAGTATTGGAGCTGTTGTTATCGGATCTTCTATTATAAAGGTCAAATCATCCGCAAATGCTTGGACTTTATATATTTCTTTTCCAGTAGTCAAACCTTTCATTTTTGGATCTGCTCTTACCTTTATCAATAAAATTTCTAAAGATAAAATGAATAATAAGGGTGATATCGGACATCCTTGTCGAACTCCTTTACTTAATTCAAATGTTTCCAGTTGCTCATTATTTAATATAATTTTTGTTGTTTGTTTTGAATAAATAGTGTCTATTAAATTTACAAATTTAGTACCAAATCTTATTTTGTTTAGTTGCATTTTGATGAAAGTCCAATTAACATTGTCAAAAGCTTTTTTAGCATCAAGGAACATTAATGATACTGTTTTTTCAGAATGTTTTTCATAGTATTCTAATGTGTTAATAATCATTCTAAGATTCTTTTTAATCTGTCTACCTGGTAAAAAGCCGTTTTGGTCATGATGAATTTTTTCATTTAAAATCTTTTTTAATCTATCAGCATATATTGTGGTAAATATTTTATAATCAACATTTAATAATGATATAGGTCTGTAATTTTTAATACTTTCTTTTGCTGTTCCTGGTTTGTGAATTAAAGTTATTAAGGATTCTGACCATGATTTTGGGATTTTACCATCTAGTCTACTTTCATTAAAAATTTCCAACATATTGTTTGTTATTACTTCACTATCTATTTTGTACCATTCTGCCGGTATGGCATCAGGTCCAGTGGCTTTATTGTTTTTTTGCTTTTTAATAGTTATAAAAAGTTCCTCAATTGTTATTGGACTATCTAAGCTTTCCTGTTGTTCTTCCGTTAATTGCGGTATCTTTATAGATTCTAAATAATTAAAAACTTCATCTTCGCTAATGTCTTCTTTTTTATATAGCTCTTTAAAAAAATTTGTACTATTTTTGCTTTTTCATCTATATTGTATTTTAATATTCCATCTTCATCCTCTAACTTTTTTATTATTTTTGACTGTATGTTTCCTTAGTTTATACGCCAGCCATCTTCCTGGCTTATTGGCATGTTCAAAGTAATGTTGTTTAGCTCTTTTTATCTTTTCTGCTATTTGATTTTGCTCTATAAGTTTAATTCTGTGTTTAATTACTTCTATCTTTCCCTTTAGCTCCCTGTTCTTAGCATTTTGTTGTGATAAAGATTCTGCTTGTTTTAATTCGTTAATTAATTGTTCATATTGTACTTTTTTTTCCTTATTTACCTTTGCAGTATAAGAAATCGTTAATCCTCTGATGTATGCCTTGGCAGTATCCCATATGTTTTGTGGGGTAGTATCTAAATTTTTATTTATTTCAAAAAAAAATCTTTAATTCCTTCTCTATCCATTCCTTTTTTTTTTCCTTTAAAATGTTTCTATTCATCTGCCAATTTGAGTGTTTCTTATTACTTTTCATGTAAACTACTACTGGGTTATGATCTGCCCAAGTATTAACATCTATTTCAACCTCTTTTATTTGTTCTGCAATTATTTTTGAGGCCCACACCATATCTATTCTTGTCCAAATTTTGTGGGGGTTTGAATAAAAAGTATACTGTCTTGTTTGGGGATGTCTTTCCCTCCAGATATCGTTTAATAGTAATTCTGTTTTCATCTTTTGGAAAGTAGTGGGTAATATATTTTTCTTTTTCTTACTGTTCCCCCCCCCCCGAATGATCTAATAATCTATTTGAAATTGCATTGAAATTGCCAATTATAATCATATTTTCAATATTTAGTTCATTTATTTTCTGATGCAATTGTTTGTAGAATGTCGTTTGATTTTCATTTGGGGCATAAATAGAAACAATGACAAGAGGTTTAGGCTCTATATTAATCTACACAATTAATATTCTACCTTCTTTGTCTGCATATAATTGGAGTTTGTGGAGTTCTCAACATACATCGCAATCCCTCTTTTTCTTTGATCTGGCAATGCAGCATACATATTTCCAATTTTTGGATTTAATAATAATTTTTGATTTGTCTTTTTTATATGAACTTCTTGTAATATTACTATTTGAGCTTTTTGATTTTTAATTTTTGTAAATATTTGTTTTCTTTTTCTCGGTTCGTTTAATCCATTCACATTTACTGAAAAGATTTTCAAATCTTTTAACATAGTCATTTGTAGTATTTTTTGGTATCTTTACTTTCGCGCTGAGGTTGTTTTCTTCTTGCACCTAGGTCCTCCTTTCCTCGCTGTGCGGCATTCCCCGCATCCTCCTCCTTTCTGGCAGTATTTTGATTGGTTGGTCCAGTTGGCGTATTCCACTAGTTTCATAAAAGTCTTTTGCTTCATCCAAGTTTTCTATTTTATATCTTTTGGTTTGCCAGTAAAGTGATAGTCCTTCTGGAATAAGCCAATGGAAAGTTATGTTTTCTTTGATCAAAATTCTAGTCAGAAAATGGTAGTCTCTTCTGCTTTCTCTTACACTTCTTGGAACTTATTTCAGTATTGTGATTTCTTTTCCTTTGTCTTGTAGTTTTTCATTTCTTGTCCATTTCAAAATATCATCTCTTATAGTTCTTCTGACAAATTTGATATGGACTTCTCGTGGTAGGTTGTGTCGACGGATGTAGCTAGTTTGTACTCTGAAAACTTCATCTATTTCTTTTGTAAGTTCTGTAGGATCCAACTGGAGGATTCCTCCAATAATTTCTGCCATTCTTGCTTGTAGATCTTCATCTTTTTCTTCTGTTATGTTCTGAAATCTTAAACCGTAGGATGCTCGTTGTACTTCAAGATGTGTAATTGATTCATCATATTTTCGATATCGTGCATCTGATCTGCCTTCAAAATAGTCCATTCTCTTTTCAATTTTTTCAGTTTTCTCCTCCACTGCTTTCACCCTATCTTCATTTTCTTTTAAAGTTTGTTGAATTTCCTTCATTTGCTCCTTCATCTCTCCTGTATCCGCTTTTAATTCGCCCATTTCTGCTTTTAAGGCCTCTCGTTGTTGATTTGCATCTTCTTGTGATTTAAGCATAAATTCTTTCATTACATTTAATGTCTCTTGTATCGTTACAAGGGTGGGCTGTTGTGCTTTCTCTTTCTCCTTCTCTTTAGCTAGAATGGTTGCGGTAGCACTTTGGTGTACAGGAGATGGCTGGGGTGACACTTGGGGAGATGAAGCTGACGTTAATGTTTGTTTTTTGATAGTCTTGGTGTATGTAGAGGTACTCAACATCCTTGGCTTCACAGCAATTTTCTGTATTCTTTCTTATTTATAAAATTTATAAAATTTAAAAGAGGGGAAGAAAACTCCAACAAACTCCAAGCTTATTAAATTAAACCTCTCTAATTATTTCTAAATATCACAATGCAAAAGACACAATAGGCATAGCAGGAATGTCAGTGATCTTAATACTTTAAAAATCTATATATGTCAATCCTTGTTAATCTTTGTTATATACCTTGTTAATGTTTAAAAATATACAATTTTAAAAAAGAGATTTACCTTTAAGGTTTCTTTCAATTAAAAAGAAATATATAAAAGAGATTTTTCTCAATTTCAGAAAGCAATATGTGTTATATTATTATAATAAACCAATTTCAGTTAACAAATCTGCTTTAAAAAAATTTAAAAAGAAAGGAGAAGAAAAGTAAAAGCTGATAAAAGCAGCAGAAGAAAGAAAGAAAGCAGGAATCAAAAAATAAAGAAAGAAAAAGAAGAGGAAAGAAAATAAAATGGAAGAAGGAAAAAAGAACACCACTCCAGGGAGGAAGAGGGAGCCCAGGAATATTTAGCAATTCATTTAAATCAAGCTATTTCTTTTTTTTTTAATTAACCAGTATCTATAAACAAGGAAAGCAAGGGAAAGAAAACAAAAATGATGTAAAAGAAAAGAAAAACAAGAAAGTAAAGAAAAAGAGATCAAAGATACAACAATAGTATACTTATAATCTTTTAGGTGTAGATTTCCTTGTTGATTGAAGTTCTATTTAATTTTCCAAAATCTTTTATAATAGTTCCCAAAGTCTCGAAATGCCAAATAATGCCAAGTCCAGGTCTTGTTAAAAAAATTTTTTTCAGTCCCAATGTCAAAATCCAAAGTTTGATATTTTTTCTAATCGAATTTATAAAATTTAAGTCAGTTCCAAATTTTAAAGTAAATCCTACGAATACAGTCCAAGGAAAGCAGACGATCACTTCCTTACTATAAATCCAAGAAAACAGCCGATAATCCAATAACAACGATTCCAAACACGATAACTCAAACTGTATAAATCTTCTTAATTTTTAATCCATCAGTCACCAATAATTCGATTCGTTTAGTTGTTTAATTGATTGCAGATTGCAGGTTTATTTCGTATTTTAACTCAAAAGTAAGAACAAAAGAAACGTAATCCCTCCGCTGTCAAAATTAGTGCCTGGGATTTGATATTATTCTGAAGACCTAAGAATTCCAATCTTCATTTCAGCTTTGCCAATTTATAACTTTTAAATTTTTCATGTCAATTTGTATTTTATATTCAGATTTCTTTCAAATTTAAAAGTTCCAAAGTTCAGGTTCAGTTCAGGAAACGAAAGAGAGAAAATAGATCCGGCCGTTGTTTGGCTCCAGGATATGAATTTTCTATCAACTTTCTCTTTCGCCTTGTTAAGAAAACTTTCACTTATAACTTTCACTGTACTTCAGTCTTCTGCATTTAACATGGAACAATGAGATTTTTACCTTGATTCTTCTTTTCTTTTGGTATTCTTTTTCACTCTGTTAAAATTTCGGAAATCTCAGCTTTCTTCTCGCTTCCCACTGGTGTGGGGGGGATCGCAATGGCCGTATCTTCTGGGTGCCGAGGATCGGTTCTCCCTTCTTCCAGAGCTGCAGGGCAGACCGCTGCCTCTGGAGCTTCAGCGATAGCTCCTCGGACAGAGGGAAGCCCCCTGTTCTAGGATCGGGCCGTCCGGACCTGATCCGACTGCAAACCACGACCTCTGGAGGGGTGAAAGGAGTTTCGGGGACAGAGCCCTGCCCCGAAGCCTCCGCTGCGGTCCCGGTCCAGACCGGAAGCCCCCGGAATGGGTTAATTACTTTAGTGATTAATATATCACATCCAGGTGCCAGCAGAGAAAAATGGCAGAGTTTTCAATGCTGCTATAAATTCAATGGATGTGCCACGATGCGGCTGTCAAGTAAGCTATGCCTTTTTTGTGTATTTTAACAGTTGCTTTTATTACTCTGGACTAATGCTGCCTAGCCATAAATCTTTAGATAGGGGAGGAGTGCTGGAAGGATGTTTTTATGTTTTTTTTAATCACTAAGGAATGAGATGAACGTGTTTGCCTTGGTGAGGCAAGTCTTGAAGAAACTTTTGGCTGCTAAGCTCTATGTAAAATTTTCCAAATGCGAATTTCACAAAACATCAGTAGACTATCTGGGATACCGCATCTCAAACAAAGGCATAGAGATGGACCCTGCTAAAGTGAAGGCTGTGCTCGATTGGCAAGCTCCCCGCACATGCAAACAATTGCAGAGTTTCTTAGGATTTGCAAATTTCTACTGACAGTTCATTCCAACTTTCATTTATTTATTTATTGTTAGAGTTGAAAGGGACCATGAAGGCCATCGAGTTCAACCCCCTGCCCAAGCAGGAACCCTATAGTACACCAGTCAAGTGGCAGTTCAATCTTCTCTTAAAAATGTTCAGAGTGTTGGAGTTCACAACGTCCGCTGGTAGGTTGTTCCATTGGTTGATCGCTCTGACCATCAGGAAGTTCCTCCTTATCTCCATGTTGAATCTCTCCTTGGTCAGCTTCCAGCTGTTGTTCCTTGTCTGGCCCTCTGGTGCCCTGAAGAATAAAGTGATCCCCTCCTCTCTGTGACATCCCCTCGTATACTTGTAGACTGCTATCATGTCCGCTCTGGCCCTCCTTTTCTCTAGGCTATCCATGCCCAGTTCCCTCAGTCTCTCTTCGTAAGTCTTGGTTTCCAATCCCTTAATCATCTTGGTTGCTCTTTTTTGCACCTTCTCCAGAGTTTCAATGTCTCTTTTGAAGTGTGGTGACCAGAACTGAATACAGTACTCCAGGTGTGGTCAGATCAGGGCGTAGTAGAGTGGTATTAAGACTTCCCTGGTCTTGGAGTATATTCCACTGTTGATGCAACTTAGGATTGTGTTGGCTTTTTTAGTTGCTGCTGCACATTGTTGGCTCATGTTTAGTTGATTGTCCACCAAGACTCTGAGGTCTCTTTCGCAGTCGCTACTGCTAAGAGAGGTTTCTCCCAGGTTGTATGTGTGTCCAGGGTATTTTCTGTCTAGGTGAAGGACTTTGCTCTTGTCGATGTTAAACATCATTTTGTTGGTGTGGGCCCACTGTGTTAGTCTGTATAGGGCTTTCTGTAATTTGAGCCTGTCTTCTAGGGTATTGGCTACCCCCTCCAGCTTGGTGTCGTCTGCGAATTTGATCAGTTGCCCTTCTATTCCCTCGTCCAAGTCGTTGATGAAAATGTTGAAGAGCACAGGGCCCAGGACTGAACCCTGTGGTACCCCACTGCCTACGTTCTTCCATGTGGATTTGGAACCGCTGAGGACAACTCGTTGGGGGCAGTTGGTCAGCCAGCTATTGATCCATCTGCATGTGTTGTAGTCTACTCCGCTTTTTTCTAATTTGTTGATTAGGAGATGGTGGTCGACTTTGTCGAAAGCTTTGCTGAAGTTTAAGTATATGAGGTCCACCGTGTTGCGCTGGTCTACTAATTTGGTTATGGTGTTGAAAAAGGATATCAGATTGGTTTGGCATGATTTGTTTCTGACAAACCCGTGTTGGCTGTTGGATATTATCTTGTTTGTTTCCAGGTAGTGGCAAAGCTGTTTTTTTATTATTTTCTCCAGTATGTTTCCATGCTAATAGGTCTGTAGTTGCTTGTATCCGTCTTTTTCCCCTTTTTGTGGATGGGAACTACGTCCGCTCGTTTTCAGTCTTCTGGTAGGTCTCCAGTGACCCAAGATTTTTGGTAAATGAGGAGAAGAGGTTCCACTATGGTGTCTGCCAGTTCTTTTAGGACTCTGGGGTGGAGTCCGTCAGGTCCCAGTGATTTGTATTCATTAAGCTCCCTCAAGTAGTCCCTAATGGTAGCTTTGTCTTTGTTGAGTTTGGTTCCGGGGCTGTTATTTTCAGTTAGGTTGTAGGTTGGTTGGTTGGTAGTTCCTTTATGTGTGAAGACTGATGTAAAGTAGGTATAACTGTGCTTTGTGTTGTCAGTGATTTCGTTACTATCTTTGTTTTTTAGTATGGTGGCTGTTTCCTTGATTTTTTTTTTTTTGTTTATGTGGTGGAAGAAGCTTTTTTTTGTTGTCATTAATTTTTGTTGCGAGGTGCTGTTCGTGTTGAGCTTTTGCTGTTCTTATGTTTTGCTTGCAGGTTCTGGCTGTTTGCTGATATTCCATCTTGGTTATGAGTCCTTCTTTCCATTTGTTGTATTTGGCTTTTATTTCTTTTACGTTGTCTGCTAGGTCCTTGTTTAGCCATGCTGGTTTCCTTTTAGTTTTTCTGCTTTTCTTTTTCGTGGGGATTGAATTGTTTTGGGCCTCAATGATAGTGTTTTTTAGGGCTTCCCAGGCATCCTGTGTGGATTTACTCTTAAGAAGTTTCTTCCAGGGTTTATTCTTCAGGTTCGCTCTGAGATTGTTAAAGTCTGCTTTTCTGAAGTCTGGGACTGTAGTCGAGTTGGGTGTTGTAGTTAGTGATTGCACAATGTTGAATTTTAGGATGATATGGTCACTCTCACCTAGCGCACCCTTCTCCTTCTATTCCCTCAAACATTTCTTCCCTGTTTGTTAAAATTAGGTCTAGTATTGCAGTCCCTCTGGTTACTGTTTCCACTCTTTGAGTTAGAAAGTTATCGGCAAGGCTGGTGAGAAATCTGTCAGACTTTCCACTTGGTGCTGAGTTTGATTTCCAGTTAATGTCGGGGTAGTTAAAGTCCCCCATTATTATTGTGCTGTGCTTGTTGCATGTTGCTGATAGTTGGGTTGTAAAGAGGTTGTCCATTGTATCTGTTTGGTTTGGGGGCCTGTAGTAAACTCCAATTGTAATGTTGTCCTTTTTTTCTTTTATGTTAACCCATATGGTTTCAAGGGGTTATCTTCTTTGGATTGATATAGCTCAGTGGTGGTGTAGTGGTCTTTTATGTATAGTGCAACTCCACCTCCTTTCTTGTTTGACCTGTTTTTCTTGAAGAGATTGTAGCCCTTTATCTGTGTGTTCCAGTCATGTGATTCGTCCCACCATGTTTCTGTAATACCAATTAGATCGTATTGGCCCTCGTGCATTAGTACTTCTAGTTCGTCTTATTTGTTCCCCAGGTTTTGTGCATTAGTGTACAGGCATTTTAGGTGTTTGTGTCTGATTCTGGCTGGGCATTTTTTATCCTCTGAAATGTTAGTGGGCTTAATTTGCACCCCTTTCTTATTTGGTTCGTTGTTCAGTCTCTTACTTTGGTCACCCGCCCCTCTCAGATCTAGTTTAAAGCCCTCCTGATAAGTTGGGCTAGTCGGTTTCCAAGGAGGTTCTTTCCAGCTCTGGTAAGGTGTAGTCCATCTGTTGCTAGGAGCCCTTCTTGAAGGTATTGTAGACAGTGGTCGAGGAAACCAAAGTTGTTTTGGTGACACCATCTCTTTAGCCAGTGGTTTATTTGTGGGATTTTGCATTCTCTGTCAGGATGTTGTCCTCTTGTGGGTAGAATAGAGGAGAAGACGACCTGTGCCCCTATCTTTTTGACTGTATTGCCCAAGTGGTCGTAGTCTTTCATGATTTGGTTCATGTCGTTCCTTGTGTCATTTGTTCCTGCATGGATCACTAGTAGCGGGTAGTAGTCAATGGGTTTTAGAATTTTAGTGAGGTTTAGCGCTATGTCCAAGATTTTGGCTCCAGGGAGGCAGCTCATCTCTCTGGATTGATTGTCCGGTCTGCAGATGGCAGGTTCAGTTCCCCTGAGAATTGAGTCACCAATTACCACCACTCTCCTTTTCTTTTTGGTTCGGTTGGGGAGAGGGGGGCTAGCCTTCATGATGACTGTGTTTGATGGTGTTGTATTGTTGTGCTTGGTTCTTGGTGGCTCCTTGTCAGGTGTTTGTTGATCTTCTTGTGCCAGGACTACTGCATATTTGTTACTTGTAGGCACTGGGGTTGGAGGGAGGTGAGTTGGAGTTGGTGGGAGTTTGGGGATGGTTTGTTTTTTCTTCTTTGGGTGATATTTGTCCAGTCATTTTCAACCTCGGGGGGGTGGGGGGGGGTTCTGATGTGCTCTTCTGTGGTGTTGGATGTGTTGGGAGTATATTGGTCTTTCTTGTTTTGATGTTGGTGCTGCAGGGTTTTGAGGTTTCTCTCTAGGTTTTCTATTTGTTCCTCAAGTAATTGGATTACTTTACATTTATTGCAAGTGAAGTTTTGGAAGTTTGAGGGTAGGAGTGTATACATGGAGCACAGTATGCAACTCACTAGGAAGTCAGCTCTTTCATCTTCTTTGTGTGTGGTGGGTTTGTCTTCCATGTGGGTAGTAGGAGTGTCTTCTCTCTGAGTGCATGATTCATTCTTCATGGTAGGAGGCTGGTAGGAGGCTTTCGTTGAAGTTGCTTTGCCCCTAACTGAACTACTGAAGACTGGATCAACCCCTACTAACCCCAAACTATTTCAGCCTATTAGGTGGATAATGGAATACCAAAAGGCTTTCAAAGGGCTCAGAAGACTTTTTGCAAAGGAGCCAATACTGCAACACCCTAACCCAGAGCAAAAGTGTGTGATTTAGTCAGACAGCAATGATGTGGCAATTGCAGCTGTGTTGTTACAAGACAATGGAAAGGGACTGCTGCTACTGTATGCATACCTTTCCAAAAAGGAGATTGACCATGTGGGAGAAGGAAGCTTTTGTTGTATGTGTGGCACTGGAGACATGGAGGCATTTCCTAGAAGGCAGAACAATTCCTTTTGAGGTGTGGACTGATCATAAGAACCTTGAGGCATTAAAGACCCTGCAGAAGCTTTCTCCTAAGCAAGTACGATGGGCCCAGTACTTGAGATGTTTCAACTTCACACTGAAACCAATGTTCCCTCTAATTTTTTTTCGGTGTAGGCGGAAAAGTATAATGTCTGAGCGGCACATTTTCATGCCTGGGTGTGGATCAGTTAGAAACCCGGTCTTTAAGTGAATCTGGCTTCTCTGCCCCCTCCCCCATTGTCTTTGCTTGTGAGACGGTCGCAAAAGGGGGTCATGTGACTTCAAGACACAGCAACAGTCATAAATATGAAATGGTGGCCAAGTTTTGATCATGCAATCATGGGGCTGCTGCGAAGGTCATAAGTGTGAAAAAGGGGCATAAGTTACTTTTTTCAGGGCCATTGCGACTTTGAATGGTCAGTAAATGAACCGTTGTAAGTCAAGGACGACCTGCCTATTCCCCTAGATGTTTTCTGTGGAGCTTCAATGGACTCCTGATCTGCTTCTAAAAGGTCAGACAACTGGTCAGACAAATAATCCTCGACTTCTGTTCTGACCCCAATGGAGGCCAACATTTCTATCTCCTGAGTAACATGGTTATTAAGTGAGTTTTGCCTCACTTTACCACCTTTCTTGCCACAGTTGTTAAGTGAATCCCTTTAGTTGCTTGTCAGAAGATCCCAAAAGATATTCACATAACCCTGTGACATTGCCACCTTCATAACTACATTGTCAAATGTCCAAAGTTTGATCCAATAAGCTCTTTATTTTTCTAACAAAGTCCTTCCTTCCTAGAAGGAAGAATAGAAAGAATAAAACAGAAAAGGGGATTAAAAGGGGATACAAAAAAATAAAAAAGAAAAGGGTTCAGATTGTAGAAATTGGAGTTTGAGAAGGATTGATTAAGCTTGGAGTATTATTTTGCTTGCTCTTTTTTAACTTTAATTATTTCTTCTATTTAGATATATGAATTTAGGAATTGCTGATCTGTTTTAATGAAGTTAAAAGTATTGATTATAATAAGATATGTAGTAGGTGATACTGATTTGGATTAATGCATAAATGGAATTGAATTTACAATTTTTGGGGAGATTAATTATGTTAATGATTTTAATTGATTAAAAATAGAGAATATTTAGATTATTTCCCCTTTTTTCTTTTCTCAAATTGACTGAAATTTAAGATTAATAATTAAGTAAGAAATGTAGATAAGTATTAATTGGCTAAATGTTAGATGGCCTGAAATAATTTTTAAATTTGGGATTAGATAAATATGCTATTTAGAGGCGGGGAAGAAGTCTGAAATTCGTATATGTTTATGTTTTGTTTTTAATTTTCTTTTGTTAACATCTGATTGGCGATACAAGGTTTTATTGGTTTATAGAAAAATGTATAAAGAAAGAAGGAAACACTTTGGCATAATGGTTAATAAGTTAGAAATATAATTGGTGTTGTACTTTTTGAAGGAACATTAAGGAGGGAATTTAATTAAAAGAAAATATAATTGGATGAAAAAATTAGAAAAAAAACTTTTGCAACTTTTTTGATGATTGATTTTAGTTACTAACAAAATACCGCATTTTATTCATGGAAAATTAGGTGATACACTGTATTGTTTGAATGTATGTTGAGATAATTTTTTTTAAATTCCCCCCCCCCAAAAAAGTCCTTTCTTCCTCTGTCCCTCCATTCATTTCATTCTTCCTCCTTCCTTCCTTCCTTCCTTCCTTCCTTCCTTCCTTCCTATTTATCCTTCCTGACTTCCCTCCTTTCCTCCATCCTTCCTCTCCACTTCTCTTTCCCTCCCTCTCTTCCCCTTTTCTTTCTTTCTCTCTCTTTTTTCCCTTTTTCCCTCTCTCTCGTTCTCTCCCTCCAGGTCTACTCTCATTTCTCTCTCTCATTTGTTTCTCCTGCCTTATTGCTCTCATTTCTCTCACTTTCATTTCTGTTTTTCTCTCTTTTCTTTCTCTCCCTTCTTTCTCTCATTTGTTTCCCTCTACTCCCTCTTTCATTCTCTCTTGCCCTCGCCAAAAAGAAACAGTGAAGGGAGATCAGCAGGGGTGGGCATGGTCCAGAAAGCCGGGGCAGCTGGGCGGCACAGGGCTCTGACCCATGGGGGTCAGGGAGAAATCATCTTTTGTTCTGCATCAACTGAAGAAAAGAGGAAGCCGGTAAAATCCCTGCACTCGAACTGGTCCTCATGATGAACTTGTGGGTGTGGGGATGTAGGATGAACCTTAACCTGGGTGGGGTACCGGAAAGAAGTTAGTATCAGAATGGCAGTTATGTGACCAACATGGCTCTGCTAATAAATCAAATCTTGAGAGAGAGAATTGGAGTGGAACCTGATTTATTTCTCAGATGCTATTTGATTTGTTATAACAGATCATGCCAAACCAATCATTTCATTCTTCAACATAGTGACTAAATTAGTAGACGAGCAAAATACTGTGGACACTTGGGATCGGACTTGAAACATTATAGAATATTAAGAATGGCTAAGCAAAATAAGGTAGATAATATGATTTTGACAGAAATGCATAAAAGACGAGGAGGCAGGGGAAACTTGGTTAATGATAGAAATTGGAAATGGGTGTATGAATCTCGAGGAACGCAAAATAGTAGAGACACTGCGATTTTTATTCATCAGAGAGTTTTATTTGAGGAGGTTGGAGTTCAGAAAGAGAAGTGAGGTGGCTGTTCATTAAAGGGAAAATAAATCAAAAGAAGTTGACATTAGTGGCAATTTATGCCCCAAATGTAAAAACAAAACAATTTATAATAAATACAAAGAGGAAGTTGCATAAGTTTATGGAGGGCACAACGTTTTTGGCAGGAGATTTTAATATGCAATTAACAAATGGGATTGGAAATAGCAGGAAGTGAGAAATAGCAGGATTGGAAATAGGAGGATGTGAGATTTCCGGGTGAAGCTCGACCGCGCCAGGTGTGCGAAGACACTGCTCCGTCTTCATTACACCATTACCTTGTTGTAGGGCGCAATTTGCACTCCATTGGAGCCTGGAGGGCTCGGCGCAGAACAGGGGGTCTCCCGGATCCCTGGGGGCAGATTGCCATGCCCCAGGGGTAGGGAAAACCCCGCAGCTGGGACATGGTGAACCGTGCTCCAGCAGCTGCTGGGACGCGGCCATAGCGGCCGATTCATGAAGGGAAGTAAAAAAAAAAGATCTCAAAGAAGTCGGCAAAGAGACAGATCAGCAGAGGAAGAGAAGATAATAAGAACTCACAAGGTAATCCTTTGGCATTCAAAATTTACAGTTAAAAGAGAAGGTCTTTAAGTAAAAAGGCGACTTTAAAATAAAGTTTTTCCAACCTAAAGTGAAATCCATCCGCAAAGGAGAAAGACGGCCGGATCTACTTGTCTTTGTTAACTTACTTGCTTTTGAAGAAAAAAAAGGGACAATTTTATATTTTACAAATTGGATATTACATAATCTTTTTGAATTTTTAAGGTTATTCTTATTTTAAAAAGGAATTCTTTCTTTTTTTCTTATTTGGACTGATAAATAAATAAGAGGCATTTTTTATTTGGATTATATTGGAATGAATTGAAATAAATGAACTATACAGTATTAGAATGAATTGAAATAAATGAATATTTTAAATCTTTGAACCACTTTTTTATCTTTGTCAAAGAAGAAATTAAGAGGGAGAAGATTTTTGGAGGTATCCACTGGAGGACTATTTTTTCTGTGTGTGTTTCTTTTTTCCCTAGTCATTAGAAGCGTAAGGATTACAGAAAAGTAAGGACTAGATTCATTTACATCTGAACTATATTTTGTACTCTATAAGTACTTCCAGGGCCACCATCAGGAATTTTGGGGCCCCATACAGCCTAAGTGTCTGGGCCCCCCCGCCATTTTAAAACTATTTTAAGTCGCCAAGCCACTCCATCCCCCGGGGATCATTTCCCGCTTCACGCCAAGCGAGGCGGTCCCATAGGCCAGTGTTTCCCAACCTTGGCAACTTGAAGATATCTGGACTTTAATTCCCAGAATTCCCCAGCCAGCGAATGCTGGCTGGGGAATTCTGGGAGTTGAAGTCCAGATATCTTCAAGTTGTCAAGGTTGGGAAGCACTGCCATAGGCTATTTCAGGAACTGGGTTAGGCACTTCTCCCTTCTTGTTGACAAAACCATGTGCTTTCTAGCGAGGGGAGAGGGGAGGGGGATCCCACACCCGGCAGCCACCGGAGAGGAGCTGGAAAGGACGAGGGGAGAGAAAAAGCAGGGTACCAGCAGTCAGGCGGGTGTCTTGAGGGGGCACTCCCATCTGGAAGGAAGGGAAGAAAGGTGAGGGCGAGCTAGGAAGGAAGGAAGGAAGGAAGGAAGGAAGGAAGGAATGGTAAATGGGGCGATCAAGAGAGGAATGGGTGAATGAATGGACGGAGGGTGGGAAGGAAGGAAGGAGGGAAGGGACAGGAACAGAGGAAGGGTGCAAAGAAAGCAAGGAAAGGTGTGAAAGGGGAGAGTAAGAGAGGAAGGAGTGAAAGAAGGGAGTGAGGGAGGAAAGAAGGGAGGAAGGAGAAGGAAAGCAAGAAATGGAGGGAGGGAAGGAAGGAAAGAAAGGGGGAAGGGACAGGAACAGAGGAAGGAAGCAAGGAAACTTATGAAAGGGGAGAGTAAGAGAGGAAGGACTGAAGGGAGGGAGGGAAGAAGGTAGGAAGGAGAAAGAAAAGAAGAAATAGAGGAAGGGAAGGTAAAAGAGAGAAAGAAAAAGAGAATGAAAGAAATAAAAAGAGAGGGGGAATGAAAGAAATGGAAGGAGGGAAGGAAGGAGAGAAAGAAAGAGGAAGAAAGCAAAAGAAAGAAAAAAGAATGAAAGAGCAAGAGAGAAAGAGAGAAAGAGAGAAAGAAAGAAAAAGAAACGAAAGAAAGAAAGAAAGAGGAAAGAAAGAGAATGAAAGAGAAATAAAAAGAGAGGGGGAATGAAAGAAATGGAAAGAGGGAAGGAAGGAGAGAAAGCAAGAGAAAGAAAGCAAGAGAAAGAAAAAATGAAGGAGCAAGAGAGAAATAGAGAAAGAAACAAAGAAAAAGAAACAAAGCGCCCACGGGTCAGACCCCCGCCCAGCCCCTACTTTCCGCTCCCTCTTGCCTGCTCAGGTTGCTGCACCGAGGCGCCCCCGCCCCAGCCCCCTCCTCAGTTAGCCTGCCTTCTCTGCGGTCTTCCGCGGCGGCTTTTCGGGCGGAGGGGGCCTGGCTCCGTGGCCGGTCCGAGCCCCCCGGCCTCCCCCGCCCGGGGCATTTCCTCTCGGCGTCAATGAGGCGCAGAGGCGGGCGGAGAGAGGGAAGGGGGGCAGCGGCGTCCCTCCTGGCCTTGGCGGGCCGCCCGATCCTCCCCACCTCCTGCAAACGCGGTGGGCGGCGGGGGGAGAGTGAGGAGCCGGCTCCGGCGGGCGCGGGGCTTGGCTGGCTGGCTGGCGGGGGGAGCGCTGCTGGTGGTGCGGAGAGAGACCCTCCTCCGGGAGGGAGGGGGCCAGGCAGCAGCTAGCCAGCCAGCCGGTGGGATGGCGCTTCCGAGTTCACAGCCAAACTTTGCACAGGCGGCGGCCGGCCGAAAGGAACGCTAGAGCGGGCGCACCTCCAGCCGCAGCAGCTGGGCTCAGCAGGAGAAGCGCCGCCCCCCCCCCCCCATTATTCAATTTCCCGGGGCCCGGTACACCCCTCCCAGTAATACCCGCCTATCGGCGGCCCTGAGTACTTCACTTGATTTTTGACTTGGATTTCTTATTGTTGGATTTTCATATTGCTATATAATTGTTTTAAAACCCTGCTGTTCTGTTCGGGTCGTATGTGACCCGAAACCAAGTTTGAGTCCCCTGTAAAACATTTTCCCTGCATATCTGAAACTTGAAATTTCATGACTTTTCATCATTTCAGGGGTTCTCTCTATGAGAATTTTTTTTTGGGGGTGGGGGGCTTAGTTTTTGCTGGGCAAAAAAACTTCCTTATGTTATGTTCGGGTCACATACGACCCGGACCGAAAACTCTTCATCTGAAGTGCTTATGTTTGGTCAATTTGAAAACTTTTTTCACTTGGAAAGTAGTCTGAACATTTCTGCACACAATGATATGAAAATTGAAATGAAAAAAGTAAATCTTATTGGTTTATTTTGCGGATATAATGCATGCCCCCCCTGTTTTTGTGAATTTTTTTCAATTTATGGATAGTTTTGCTTGCAAAATCCATTCTATTTTACTAAAGTTGGTGTGGGATTGGTAGCTTGAACATTTCTGAATATAAGAAAAATATAAAGGAACTGAAAAAAATTATTCTTATTGTTTTTTTAACATCAGAAATAAGCCCCCCCCCTTGGCTGCTTGCATCCATTTTCACTTTTTATTTTTTTATGCTCCAAATCCGAAATATTCTTTAAAATCTTAGGCATTCATTTACTCAATTTAACAATGCTGATCATCAAAAAAATATTTGTGGGGGTGGGGGGAAAATGTTTTTTCTGGGCAAAAAAAAAGTCATGTTTACTCTGTTCGGGTCATATAGACCCGGACCAAAATGATTTTTTTTAGGTACTTGAATTTGATCTTTTTGAAAACTTTTTCAACTGGAAAACTAGTTTGAACATTTATGAACATAATGATATGAAAATTGAACTGGAAAAATTGAGACTTATATTTTTATTTTGATCAAAAAGCCCCTCCCCCATCCTTTCTGAATTTTGTGTCAATTTCTACTTTTTAAGGCTACAAACCCCTAAGGAATTTCCCCCCAAAAGGTTTGATATACTAAATTGAACAGTCCTGAACATAAGAAAAATATAAATGAACTGAAAAAAATGGTTCTTGTTGGTTTATTTTTGCCACAAAAGGGCCACCCCCCCCTCGGCCTTGCTGTGTGCCATTATTGTCACTTTTTATACATATTTGGCTAGAAATATTTGGAATATCCTTTTGAAACAATCCTGAACATAAGAAAAATAGAAATGAATTGAAAAAAATGATTCTTATTGGTTTATTTTTGAATATAAGACCATATTGTTTTATACTCGAGTATAAGCCTACTCGAGTATAAGCCTATTTGAGTATAAATGGGGGCCCATTTATGTGCAAAATAAACCAATATGCATCAATTTTTCCAGTTCAATTTTCATATCATTATGTTCAGAAATTTTGCAAGCAAAACTATCCATAAATTGAAAAAAATTCACAAAAACGGGGGGGGCATGCAATATATCCACAAAATAAATAAATAAGATTTACTTTTTTCATTTCAATTTTCATATCATTGTGTGCAGAAATGTTCAGACTACTTTCCAAGTGAAAAAAGTTTTCAAATTGACCAAACATAAGCACTTCAAATGAAGAGTTTTCGGTCCGGGTCGTATGTGACCTGAACATAACATTAGGAAGTTTTTTCGAACAGAACAGCAGGGTTAAATAATTTTTCAGGCTTATTTTTTACATTTTTTAATATTTTTGATACTTTTATTTTTTCCTTTTTTGAAACAACAAAATTTTAAATATTAAATTCCCCTTTACTTTTTATAACTTTTTTTCTTTTCCCTTTTTCTTTTTAATATATATTTTTGGAATTTTTTAAAATATATATTTTGGATTAAATAATTCTAATATTTTTCTTTTAATCTCTTTTCTTCCTTTCTCTTCTTTTTACTAAACTAAATTGGATATATAAGATGTGCTAGAAATTTTGTTCCCCCCCTTTTTTACCAAGCCCCCCACCTCAACAACACAGTATATTACCCACCCTTTCTCCTTTTTTATTTTCCTTTCTTTTTATACTATTAAAATTCCTTTAATTAATCTTTATTGCTATTTAAAAAATTTTTAGTACCTTGGTATTAAATTCAAATTGAACTTAGCTTTTGTTTTATTATTATAATATATTCTTCACACTTTCCCCTCTTCATTTTATTTTATACATTCTGTATATATATTATAACTGTTTATCTTTTTTCAATTGCTAAAAACAATTATTACAACTGTAATCATAAGAGATTGCTTTAAGAAATTGTATAATAAGGCATAAACTTTTGAGATATGAAAGGTTCTTACAGGGCACAAAGTGTGACTTCGGTGACAACAACAACAACTAGAAAGCAAACATCTACTCCAACCCCAACTCCCACACCTAAAGTATCTCCAACATCATCTCCACTACAACAAAGGACAATTACAACAATGCTAGCCAAGGAAAAAGAAAAAGAGAAAGAAAAGCCACCTGCAGAACTAAACCTTCAGTCTATTCAAGATACATTAGCAGGTATCCAAGACTTCATGCAGAAGACACAAACTCAGACAAAAACTCAACTGGAAACTAACAAAGAGGAAGTGAAAAAATATTTTGAAGAAAGGAAGCAAGAGATGAAAAACAAGATGGGCAAGCTGAAAACAGAGATCAAAAAAGTGATTGGTGAACTTAAAACCGAAATTGCCGAAGTCAAAGGGAGTATGAGTGAAACGGATGGAAATATGAAAGCAATACAACAAAACCTACAAGAGAACGAAAAAAGAATAAAGGCAACAGAAGAAAAAATCCAAGATATGGGACAGAAGGTAGAAGAATACGAAGAACACAATTATGCAGCCTGCAGAGGCTTCGATGAAGCAATAACCAACCTTGAACTCCAATCCACATCACATGGTTGGAGATTCCAAAATATTGAAGAAGAAAGAGACGAAGATCTATCAGCAAAAATGGCAGAAGTAATAGGAGAAATCTTACAAGCTGACCCAGGAGAATTGATAAGAGAAATAGATGAAGTTTACAGAGTTTCAACTGGATATATAAGACGGCACAACTTACCAAGAGAAGTACATATTAAGTTTGCAAGAAGAATAATCAAAGATGATATCTTAAGACAGGCAAGAAACCAGACATGGAAATACAAAGGGAAAGATATGATGATTTTGAAACAAGTTCCCAAGAGGGTAAGAGAGAGCCGAAGAGAATATTACTTCCTTACAAGTGTTTTAATCAAAAAGAATATTGTCTTTCGATGGTTGGTACCAGAAGGTCTCACCTTAACTTGGCAAGCAGTGAAAGTGAAGATAGAGAGTGTGGACCAAGCAAGATCCTTTCTTGCACAAAGTGGATTGGACAAGATTGAGCTACAGATAGAGCCTAAGAGTAAAGAAGAAGTAAGGGGGGCCACTGGTGGAGAAAGGGGAGAAACACAAGAAGTTAAAAAGAAACAACCACAAGTCCAACAAGAATTGGTACTAGATACAAGACTGTGAACCAAAAGAAACCAAAAAATACTATAAATAAAGATGACACACGACTTGAAAAAAATTTCAGTTAATATTAATGGACTGAATAATCCAAAGAAAAGAAATCAAATATTGACCAAACTTAAAAAACAAAAAGCACAAATAAATATTTTACAAGAAGTTCATATTAAGAAATCAAAGAGAAGCCTTCTTAACAACTCAAAACTGGGGAAACTATATACTAGTTTGGCAAATAAAAAAAAAAGGAGTAGCAATGTACATTGATGAAATAATTGAATCTAAGCAAATATATAATGACAGTGAAGGTAGAATTTTAATGGTACAAGTGGATTTAGAAACAAAACCTCTCGTAATTGTTTCAATTTATGCACCAAATGACAATCAAAAACAATTCTATAAAGATTTGCATGATAAAATAAATGAATTATCAATAGAAAATATAATAATAATAGGAGATTTTAACGCAATTTCAGATACTCAAATGGATTACACAGGGCAAAAAAAAGAGAAGGGAAAAAAGGTAATTTTACCCGCGACATTTTGGAAAATGCTCACAGAATTGTTATTAAAAGATATATGGCGAGAGTACCACTTAAAAAATAAATATACTTTTTATTCTAACCTGCATAGAACTTTGTCCAGGATTGATATGGCATGGGCTCCAGCACATATAATGGAAAAAATTAGAGATATTGAGATTGAGACTAATACCTGGGCCGACCATAATCCCTTAGTTATATATTGGAAAAGTAAAAGAAAAATAAATAATTGGTACATGAACAGAAATATAGTAAAGGAACCCGAGTATAAAAAATGGATAGAGAAAGAATTAGAGGGTTTTTTCAAAATAAATAAAAAGAACAATACCACCTCACAAAATCTTTGGGACACAGCAAAGGCATATATACGCAGGCTAACAATTTCCTACATGGCAAAAAAACAAAGATAAGAAAACACATTACCAAGAATTAGAGCAAGAATTGAAAAAATTAGAATTACAAATGCAAAAAGATGAGCATGATGATAAAGTAAAAAACCAGAGAGAAGTAATAAAACATAAACTAAGGTTGATAGAACAAGAACCAATGGTAGAAAAAATAAAGAGAGCAAAACAGGAATATTTCGAGCATGCAAATAAACCAGGAAGATGGTTGGCATATAAACTCAGGAAAGAGAGGGAAAATAAAATTATTAAAAAATTAATAGATACTAAAGGTGTAATAAGACATAAAACAGAGGGGAAGGAAATAGCATTAGAATTTTATGGAAAACTATATGAGAGGGAAGAAATAAAGGAAGATTCAATTTTTGAGTACTTAAGGGACTATAGATTTACCAGTTTTAACTGAAGATCAGCAACAAAGATTAAACAAGCCTATTACAGAAATAGATCTAAGACAATCTATTAAAAATCAGAAAAATAACAAAGCGACGGGCCCAGATGCGATACCGGCAGAATTTTAAAAGTTAGATATCGAAATACTTTTCTCAAATATCTTAGAAATATTTAACCAAATAATAACAGAAGGTAAACTACCCAAAACATGGTCAGAAACTTTAATAACCTTAATACATAAAGTGGGAACGGAAAAGGAAAAAATTGAAAATTATAGACCAATTTCATTGTTAAATGTGGATTATAAAATTTTTATATCAATTTTTGCCAATAGGTTTAAAAACATTATAAATGGCATGATACATGAAGATCAAAATGGATTTTTACCAGGAAGACAAATAAAAAATAATTTAAGAACAATAGTAAATATGTTAGAATATTATGAGCAACATCCAGACAAACAAATGTCATTGATATTTTTAGATGCTAAGAAGCGTTTGATAACGTAGACTGGAATTTTATGAAAATACCATTGAATAAGATGGAGGTAGGAACCAAATTTTTTAATATAATAGATGCTATATATTCTGAGCAATCAGCTAAAATCATAATAAATAGTGAACAAACAGAAAAATTAGCAATACAAAGAGGAGTGAGACAAGGTTGTCCAATATCACCATTATTATTTATTTTAACATTAGAAGTCTTACTGATAAAAATAAGAGCAGAAAGGGAAATAAAAGGATTGAAGATTAAGAAAGAAATTTATAAAGTACAAGCTTTTGCCAATGACGTAGTTTTCATTATTGAAGACCCCACAACATCAATTTTAAGATTAATAAATTTAATAGAAGAATATGGGAACGTCGCAGGTTTGAAAATAAATAAAGAAAAGACACAGATACTAACTAAAAACATGACAGAGACACAGAGAAAATATTTAGAAAATATAACAAATATGAAAATCACAAAAAAGGTGAAATATTTAGGTATATGGATGACCTCTAAAGCCATATCATTAAAAAACGACAACTATTTAAAACTATTAGGACAGATTAAAAAGGATTTGGAAATTTGGAATAATTTGCAATTATTGCTAGTTGGAAGAATTTCTACAATTAAAATGAATATCCTTCCTAAAATCTTATTTCTTTTTCAAGTTATCCCTATCAATCCCAGACCAAATTTTTTTGTAGAATTAAATAGTATAACAAAAAAAATTATATGGCAAGGCAAGAAACCAAGAATAAAGCAAAATTCATTAGAAGACCGTAAAGAGAGAGGAGGCCTAGGCCTCCCAAATTGGAAATTATACTACCAAGCTACTGCCCTAACATGGATAAAAGAATGGTTAACTTTGGAAAACCAAAGACTGCTTAATTTAGAAGGCCACAATTTAATATTAGGCTGGCATGCCTTTATATGGTATGGAAAGTTGAAAACCCATTCATATTTTAAAAGAAATATTATTAGAAAAAGCACTGATTGACGTTTGGAATGAAATAAAGAAAAATCATTTTCTAGTAATGCCAGAGTGGATCTCACCAATTGAGGCCATCTCGCATCCAAATTTTTTAAAAGATGGGAAGATATGGAAATATAGGGATTTATTAGATAATCAGTTAAAACTGAGAACGAAACAAGAACTACAAGAGTTAAGTATTGATTTGGACTGGTGGCAGTATGCGCAGATTAGTTCTAGATATCAAAAGGATATCAAAACATATATTTTTCTAAAAGAAAACAATATATTAGGTAAATTGTTAATTCAAAATCAAGGGAAATTAATTGGAAATGTATATAAATATTTAATAAATTTATAGAACGATAGGTTGGATATTGAAAGACAATATGATCAGTTGGTGCAAACATTTTGGAAAAGAGATAAACATGGAAACATGGGGAAAGGTATGGGTATACAATTGGAAAATAACAAAATCTATTTCTTTTAAAGAAAATCAAATCGAGATGTTTTATAGATGGCATCTCCCACCATATAGAATCTCTAAAATGTTTCCTAACGTCTCTCCCACCTGTTGGAAATGTAAAAAAGAAATTGGTACATATTTTCATATATGGTGGACTTGCCCTGAAGCCAAGAATTATTGGAATAAAGTAGAGAAATGGTTAAAACAAATAACAAATGAGAAGATGAGAAAGACTCCAGAATTCTTCCTACTAGGTATTTCAAATATGAAATATAAAAAAGAAATATATTACTTAATAATTCACATTTTAGTTGCAGCAAGGATCATATTTGCGCAGAAATGGAAAGAAAAGGAAATACCAAAGGATGAAGAAGTATTTTAAAAAAATATGGAATGTGCAGAATTAGACATGATGACAAGATGCTTGAACAATCAAGCAGAAACAGAATTTTATAAAATATAGGATAAAGTGTACAAATGGTGGAACTTTAAAAAATAGTTTTAAAAAATTATATAAGAATTTATAATTATTTGAATTTATGAAATTGAATATATATACAGTAGAGTAATAAGAAATCAAAAGGATAAGGTTTTTCTTTTTTTAAACTAAATAAGTGATTTTAATTATTAAAAAATATTGTTATAACAGATATAAAGTAATAGATTAAAAATAGTATGATGAATAGAATATTCTTTTAATATTAATAATATTAAATGTTGTTTTTATTGTTTAATTAATTGATTTTAATTAGTTTAATTGCATCATCAAAATGATACTATATAGATAGGAGAATTTATTTCCGTTAAGCAAATTATAAATTACAGTGAACCCTCGATCATCGCGAGGGTTCCGTTCCAGGACCCCAAGCGATGATCGATTTTTCGCGAAGTAGCGGTGCGGAAGTAAAAACACGCACATGCGCAGATGGTGTTTTTACTTCCACCGCCCTTCGCCCGCCCACGCCGTTGCTCGCGCCTGGGGTTTCCCCGCGCGCGCGCCGCCCGCCCACGCCATTGCTGGGGCCGCTTCCCAGCTGGGAAGCGAAGCTGGGGTCCCCGCGCGCGCGCGCGCCCACGCTACGAGCAGCATTTCACCTTCCCTCCCAGGCAAAAAGATGCCGGCATTCTGGGCTGATGGGGTCGGACTTCCCAGGCGGAAGGCGTGCCCCTCTCCCCGCATCTTTTTGCCTGGGAGGGAAAGTGAAATGCCGCTCGTAGCAGCTGCTAGAGCCGCCGGCATTTCACTTTCCCTCCCAGGCAAAAAGATGCCGGGGCACGCCTTCCGCCTGGGAAGTCCGGCCCCATCATCCCAGAATGCCGGCATCTTTTTGCCTGGGAGGGAAAGTGAAATGCCGGCGGCTCTAGCAGCTGCTACGAGCGGCATTTCACCTTCCCTCCCAGGCAAAAAGATGCCGGCATTCTGGGCTGATGGGGTCGGACTTCCCAGGCGGAAGGCGTGCCCCTCTCCCCGCATCTTTTTGCCTGGGAGGGAAAGTGAAATGCCGCTCGTAGCAGCTGCTAGAGCCGCCGGCATTTCACTTTCCCTCCCAGGCAAAAAGATGCCGGGGCACGCCTTCCGCCTGGGAAGTCCGACCCCATCAGCCCAGAATGCCGGCATCTTTTTGCCTGGGAGGGAAGGTGAAATGCCGCTCGTAGCAGCTGCTAGAGCCGCCGGCATTTCACTTTCCCTCCCAGGCAAAAAGATGCCGGCATCTTTCCCTCGCTGCAGCCGCGCGCCCCTCGCCTTCGCCTCACCTGACGGAGCCTTCTCCGTCCCTTTCCTGCTGCACCGGTCTGGGGCCAAGTGGGCGGGGGGCGGCCGGGACCTCGCCTGTCTCCGCCGCCCGCATCGCCCCTCCGGCGGGCCGGCCTCCCCCGCCCGCCTCTGCTGCAAGCGCACGAAAAAAAAGAGAGAAGGCTTCTACCAGAAGCCGGGGACGGCGGGCAGGGGCATGAAGGATCTCTTGCGGGGGAAAAGCCGCTAGCCAGCTTTCGGAGCTCCTCCGCCATCACCCGCTTCTGGTAGAAGCCTTCTCTCTTTTTTTTCGTGCGCTTGGCGAGGAAAGGCAGGCGGGGAGGAGGCGACGGGGCCAAAGGGGGCCGAGGGAAGCTCGGCTGCGGTCGAGAGAGAAACGGCTTGGGCTCGCCGCAAGAAAAAAAAGAGACAGGCTTTTAGTTTTGGCTGCGGGGGGAGGGAATCCCGCCGCAAGGTAAGCTTCGGGGCGGGGCGGGCGGGGCCCTTTTGTGCCAGTCGGGGAGGCGGTGGCGGCTGCAGCAGAGGCGGGCGGGGGAGGCCGGCCCGCCGGAGGGGCGATGCGGGCGGCGGAGACAGGCGAGGTCCCGGCCGCCCCCCGCCCACTTGGCCCCAGACCGGTGCAGCAGGAAAGGGACGGAGAAGGCTCACTGGCAGCCCTTGCCCATCGCCGCGCCTTCGCTTCCCCCCCTCCCCCGCTGGATCCGGCAGCGTGCTGAGGGGAATTGCCGCGGACTGGAGGCAGTGAGGCAGACCGGCTCCGAGGCGAGCGGCCGGAGCTGCGCCCTCCTTCGCCCGCCAGGTGAGGCGAAGGCGAGGGGCGCGCGGCTGCAGCGAGGAGCCGAAGATCCGGGCGGGGAAGACCCAGGGAAGGTTCCTTCGTCCGCCTAGCAGCTGATCTGCTCGGCAGCGCAGCACCAGCGAGGAGCCGAAGATCTTCGGCTCCTCGCTGCTGCTGCGCTGCCGAGCAGATCAGCTGCTAGGCGGCCGCTCGAGAGCAAGAGGGGGAGAGATAGAGAAAGAGAGAGAAGGAAAGAAAGAGATGAGAGAGGGAGGAAGAGAGTGTGAGAGAGGAAGAAGCAACATAGAGAAAGAGGGGGAAGACCCAGGGAAGCCTCTGCCCGGCGGGGAAACTCCACCATCTACACATGCGTGGAAGGGCACGCATGCGCAAATGGTGGAGTTTACTTCCGGGTTGAAAACTAGCGAAATAGCCCTTTCGCGATCCTTGAGGACGCGAAACTCGAGGGTTCACTGTATAATATTAAAAGATTGTATTTCTGTATTGATCTGATTATAGTTTTTTTGTACTAGTTAGACTTCTAAGATAAGCGGAGCAATGGCAGCTCCTTTAAATGTTAAATGTTGTATGTTTTATATGTTTAAAGAAAAATAATAAAAATATTTTTTTAAAAAAAGGGAAATAGCAGGATGTTACATTTAAATAGACTTAATATGGTGGATCTCCATGCAGACATACCAAATAGTGGTACTTATTATTCAGCAAGATATCATACATTTAGGTGCATTGATTATATATTAATGAATAGGGTACGCAATATACAAGTTTAAAAAGTAGGTATAAAAAGTATTTGGTTTTCAGATCATGCCCCACTGTTGGCCGAATTGGAAATAGGTCAGGAATGTAATCAAAGAATTTGGAGATATAATGGGGGGGGGGGGTAACTTCTAATGAACAAGATAAAGATAAACTGCAGGCAGAGTTATGTGAATAATTTATAATTAATGATGTAAGCGATATCCAACAATCAATTGTTTGGGATGCATGTAAGGCTTATATGCGGGGACAATGTATACGTATGGAAGTAGATATAGTCAGATATACGGTAGTAGATATAGTCAGACTGCCAGTCAGATGGCAGTCCAATCTCCTCTTGAATATGCTGAGTGTTGGGCATTTACAACCTCCTCTGGCAGGCCGTTCCATTATTTGATCACCCTCACCGTCAGGAAGTTCCTCCTTATTTCCAGGTTGAATCTCTCCTTGATCAATTTCCAATCGTTGCTCATGGTCTGGCCCTCTGGTGCCCTGAAAAATAGTGTGAGTCCTTCCTTTCTTCCTCCGCTACTGCTTCCAGTTTGTATGTGTGTCTTGGGTTTTACTTGTCTAGGTGGACTTTGCTTTTCTTGAACATCATTTTGTTAGTTCGGGCCCACAGTGCTAATCCATCAAGATCTTTCTGTATTTTGAGTCTATCCTCTAGGGTGTTGGATACCCCCACCAGCTTGGTGTCATCTGCAAATTGGATTAGTTCCCCCTCTATTCTCTCTTGGCCCAGGACTGGACCCTGTGGTACCCAGCTGCCTACCTCCTTCTATGTGGACTTAGAAACATAGAAACATAGAAGACTGATGGCAGAAAAAGACCTCCTGGTCCATCTGGTCTGCTCTTATACTATTTCCTGTATTTTATCTTAGGATGGATATATGTTTATCCCAGGCATGTTTAAATTCAGTTACTGTGGATTTACCAACCACGTCTGCTGGAAGTTTGTTCCAAGGATCTACTACTCTTTTCAGTAAAATAATATTTTCTCATGTTGCTTTTGATCTTTCCCCCAACTAACTTCAGATTGTGTCCCCTTCTTGTTGTGTTCACTTTCCTATTAAAAACACCCCTCCTGAACCTTATTTAAACCTTTAACATATTTAAATGTTTTGATCATGTCCCCCCTTTTCCTTCTGTCCTCCAGACTATACAGATTGAGTTCATTAAGTCTTTCCTGATACGTTTTATGCTTAAGACCCAAGTGCATAACTTATCTATCAGCTCTTTGTATGGAACCATATGAAAGGCTTTGTTAAAGTCTAGATAGGCAATATCCATGGCACCACCTTCATCCAACACCTTTGTGACAGTCAAAGAAATCATTGAGATTAGTCTGACATGATTTGCCTTCAGTAAAGCCATGCTGATTTGGGTCCAATAAGTTATTGTTTTTTAGGTGCTGCTTTATTCTCTTTTTGAGTAGAGTCGCCATCATTTTAACTACAACTGATGTCAAGCTAAGTGGCCTGTAGTTACCAGCTTCTTCTCTACTGCCCCTTTTGTGGATAGGCACAACACTGACCATTCTCTAATCCTCAGGAACATCTCCTGTTAACATGGATTGGTTAAACAAATCAGTCAGGGAGGTAGCAATGATAAATCTGAGTTCTTTCAGAATTCTGGGGTGGATGCTATCTGGACCCATTACCTAATTTATCTTTTATCGTTCAATTTTTTCTAAGACATCGGCTTCTAAGATCACTGGAGCTGAATCCATACAGCTGGAGGCAATGCTATATCCATCTATAGTATTATATTGTAAGGTGTCTTTTGAGAAAACTGAACAGAAGTAGCTATTGAAATGGTCAGCGACCTCCTTATTCCCATCAATGTATGTATTATTCCCAGTACTAGGCTTCGTGATGCTGCAGTTTTTCTTCTTCCTATCACTAATATATCTGAAGAAGGTTTTATCCCCCTTCTTTACAGATTTGGCAATTTCTTCCTCTTTTGAGGCTTTAGCAGCATATATTATCTGTTCGCCTCCTTCTGTCTCATTTTATACACCTCTCTATCAGCTATACTTCCAGACTCTTTATACCTCCTGTAGGCAGCCTTTTTTTCATTGACTATAGCCCTTGCATCATTGCTAAACCATAGCAGTTTCTTCTTTCTTTAACCTTTTGTTATTTGCCTTACATACAGTCCAGTGGCTTTTAAGATGGCCTTTTTTAATACAGTCCACTGGGTGCTCACTCCTGCCATTTTATCCCTCCCCTTTAATTCATTATTTAAATATTCCCCCATTGTATTAAAATTTGTTGTTCTGAAATCCAATACTTTGGTTGCATCATAGGATTGCTCACAATAAGTTTTTACATCAAACCACAAACATAGATGGTCACTGCAACCTAAATTTTCTCCCACCTTAACCTCTGAAACCCAATTCCCATTCATAAAAACTAAATCTAGAATATTCTCCACTCTAGTCGGTGTCTTAACCAGCTGTGCCAGAGCTGCTCCTATAAAGGCCTCTACTATATTCTTACTTCTGCATGTAAGGGCACTGGGGATATTCCAGTCAACATCAGGCATGTTGAAATCACCCATAACCACAATATCTCCCTTTACTGCCATTTGGGTAATTTCATCCACCATCTTGTTGTCATATTCCTCAGATTGCCCTGGAGGCCTATAGATCACCCCAATTCTAATGACAGAACCCTCTTTATTTTGCATGCAAACCCAGAGAGTCTCCAGATCTTTACATGTATTTTGAATTAGTGTTGTTTTTAGACTTTCCTTAACATAAATTGGTACTCCACCTCCCCTTCTCTCTATTCTGTCCTTCCTATACAATGTATATCCTGGTATGGATATTTCCCATTCATTAGAAACCTTAAACCATGTCTCAGTTATGGCAACCAGATCCAAATTATCTCTAGATATTATGGCCATTAACTCACAGAGCTTCGAGCATTCGTGCACATTACCTGAAGAGCATTATTCTCATTATTAGTTTGCCCCTTATCATCAACAACTACATTCTATTTTATTTATACTCCCTTTTCATAAGCTTCAAGAAACTGATTTATCTTCATTGGTTGGGGACAGAAATCATCCACATCAGTTACATCTCTGTCCCCTTTACCTAGTTTAAATGCCTTTCCAAAAAAGTTCTGAACTCCTCACCAAGCACCTGGATGCAAACCATCCCTCTTAAACAACTCTCTGTTAGACCACCTATTGACATCATGACTTACATAGCCAAAATCTTCAGCTTTACACCACTACACTTGGAGCCATTGAGGACAACCCGTTGGGTGCGGTTGGTCAACCAACTGTTTATCCATCTACATGTGTTGCAATCTACGTCATTTTTTCTAATTTGTGGAATAGGAGATTGTGATCTACTTTATCAAAAGCTTTACTGAAGTCCAAGTATATTGGGTCTACTGCATTACATTGGTCTACTGATTTGGTTACAGTGTTGAAAAATGATATGAGGTTGGTTTGGCATGATTTGTTCCTGACAAATCCATGTTGGCTGTTGGTTATCTACTATAGTGAAATGACAAAGAACCTTCTTTGTTTACCTGTGAGAAAAAAAGGAATATATTACTTGTTATTGTTGGATGATGGTAAAAACATAGGAACTGTCAGTGAAGTGAATAAATTGAATATGATGTGAGAATATTTAATCATGCTATGTATGCTGTTACACAAGGGACAAACGTGGTAAAGAAAGAAGAAGAATGGAGGAAAGAAGATTTGGACAATGATGAAAGTATAAAAGAAAAATTGATTTGATAAATAGATGAATTTATGATTAATGTCTACGTGAAACTATATGGCTCTTATAACATTTTGTTATGCCATTGGGAAATACAATGGAAGGAAGGGTAAAAAAAAAAGAAATATATAGGCTGAATATCATCAAGATTTAAAAATCTACAAATTGAGCAGGATAATTGTTTTTGAAAAGAATTTATGATTGATGCTATTTTGGTTTATATTGTTACTATACTTTTTATATAATACTTTATTGTATGAATTAATGGGAAGAAAGGACGGGAAAAGAAGGATGATGACGAATTAAATACTACTCTTGGGAATTACAGAACATTGATATACCGTATTTTTCGCTCTATAAGACGCACCTGCTGATAAGACGCACCTAGATTTTAGAGGAGGAAAATAGAACAAAAATATTTTGAGCCAAAAAGTAGCTATCACACATGAGCAAGTTCTTGCATCCATAATTCTATCCTTTCTATGTCTTCCTCCCTCTTTCCTACCTCCCACTTTCCTTTCTATCTCTCCCTCCCTCTTTTCTTTCTATCTTTCCCTCCCTCTTTCCTTTCTATCTCTCCCTCCCTCTTTCCTTTCTATCTCTCCCTCTTTCCTCCCTCCCTTTTTCCTTTCTATCTCTCCCTCCCTCTTTCCTTTCTATCTTTCTTTCCCCCTGCCTTTCTCCAAGCCCTTCCTTTTCCCTCTCCCTAACTACCCCCTTCTCCCTCCTTTCTATCTCTCCCTCCCCCTTTCTCTCTCCCTTCCTTCATCTTTCATTCCCTCTCTCTCCATCCCTCTTCCTTTCTCTCTTCCTCCCTCCCTCTTTTTTGTTCTTTCTCTCTCCCTCCTTCCCTCCCTCTATGTCTTTCCCTCCCCCTTCTTCCCCCCTCTCTTTCTCTTTCTTTCTTTCCCTGTCTTTCTCTCTTGCTTACTTTCTCGCTTTCTTTCTCATTCTTTCTCCCCTCCTTTCTTTCTCTCTCTCTTTCTCTCTCGTTCACCACGCCGGCAACAGAGAGAAAAAGAGAGAGAGAGAGGGAGAGAGAGTGGAGGGCGCCGTTGTCTTCGCCTCTTCCCGACAGCTCTGCAGCGAAGAGGAAACAGTCGCGCACCACCTCCCGGGAGCCCAGCCGATTTTTGGAGCCGTTTTGTTTTCAGCTGGGCTCCCGGGAGGCGGAGCGTGGCCGGGTACCGTGTCTTCGCCTCCGCGCGCTGCCTCCGCCCGGCCGAAAACAAAACGGCTCCAAAAGTCGGCCGGGCTCCCGGGAGGTGGTGCGCGACTGTTTTCTCTTCGCTGCAGAGCCACACGGAGGCGAAGACACGGTGCCCGGCCACGCTCCGCCTCCCGGGAGCCCAGCTGAAAACAAAACGGCTCCAAAAATCGGCTGGGCTCCCGGGAGGCGGAGCATGGCCGGGCACCGTGTCTTCGCCTCCGTGTGGCTCTGCAGCGAAGAGGAAACAGTCGCGCACCACCTCCCGGGAGCCCGGCCGACTTTTGGAGCCGTTTTGTTTTTGGCCGGGCGGAGGCAGCGCGCGGAGGCGAAGACACGGTACCCAGCCACACTCCGCCTCCCGGGAGCCCAGCTGAAAACGAAATGGCTCCAAAAATCGGCTGGGCTCCCGGGAGGTGGTGCGCGACTCTTCAGGGTTGGGAAGAGGAGAGGCGGCGACAGAGGCGGGACACTTTTGGTGAGTATATCACCGCCCCCCTCTGCTCCAGCGCCTCCCCCCCTCCCTGCCTGCAGCTTCGCTCCATAAGACGCCACTGATTTTTCAACCTACTGTGGGAGGAAAAAAACTGCGTCTTATGGAGCGAAAAATACGGTATATTGATATAAATAGATATAAATAGAGTAGGGCATGATAATTATATTGGGTTGGCAGTGAAAGTACAATTACAATAGGCTAACATAATGAAATGTGAGAAATAGATAGAATGATAGATGAGGTGGCATTATTTTATTAAATGTTTTTAAATAAAAGAAATTTATGTTGATTAGGCGGATTGATAACTGAATACTATATTTCCATTAAGAACTGAATAAGGGTTTATTAAACTGATGGTGTTGATATATAATGATAGAAAATAAATAGATTTAAGTGATATAATTTGGTTTCCTTTCTTTCCTTTGGAATGATATAGTTATGATAATATTTTGTAATATTTTGATGATAAACGTATGGGTAAATAATATTTAAGATTAAATAACTTTTCTATTTGAAGAGCAATTAATATATGATAAGGGTAAAGAAATTTTCAAGAGGTAAGTAAGGATGTATGACATTTGAAAATAACCACTTTGGCCTAAGTGTAATAAAATTTAATAGATAAGATATGACAGTGACACATACATTAGGGAATATTATTATGCTGGGATTGGCAGTGGGGCTTATAGATTAGGGAAGATTATCACACTAAGAATGGCAGTGGAAAATATCTAGATTAGGGAAGAATATTAATATTTTGGGGGGGGGGTTCTTTTTTTAAAGGAGGTACTTTTTGCATAATGGAGTAATAATGTTTTATATTTATTTTTATTTTTTAAAGTAGAAATGACATACTGATATAATGAAAGAAGTGAAGTAAATGAATTGAGTAGGAAAGGTATCATAAAATTTCTAATAATAACCCTTCATCCTATGTATAGATTAAGATACGATATAAATAGTGTTTTTCATTTTCTTATTCTTTTCTGCTCTTCCTTTTCCTTTCCTTTTTTCTTTTCTTTCCTTCCTGGGCTTTTAAAGAGACGTAAATTTGGATATTTTCTATTGTTAAGGGCAGTTATGCTAAAATGAGGTTTTTTTCTTAATGAAAGTAGGAATGTGTTTTCTAAAAACGCTAGAAAGGGACTGAAGCACGAGGGCATAGTTAGGAAAAACAGCAAATAGCCAAGAGAAATTTAGATAGCTATAGCACTTTAAATATAAATGAAAGCGAAAAACATTATCTAAAATCCAGATGATAGCATTTGGAAAGGAGGTAGCACAGGATGAATGATATACAGTGATCCCCCAATCATTGCGAGGGTTCCGTTCCAGGACCCCTCGCAATGATCGGTTTTTCGCGAAGTAGCGCTGCGGAAGTAAAAACACCATCTGCGCATGCGCAGATGGTGTTTTTACTTCCGCCGCAGCAGCGAGGAGCCGAAGATTGGGGTTTCCCCACCGCCCACGCAAACTCCTCGCTGCCGCTCGCCCGCCCTTCGCCCGCCCACGCCGTTCGCTCACGCCGCTTCCCAGCTGAGTCCTGAAGCCAATTCGCTTCAGGACTCAGCTGGGAAGCGGCGCGAGCGAACGGCGTGGGCGGGCGAAGGGCGGGCAAGCGGCGGGCAGGCAGGCAGCGGATAAGCCGTTCGCTCGCGCCGCTCGCTCGTGCCGCTCGCTCGTGCCGCTCGCTCGTGCCGCTTCCCAGCTGAGTCCTGAAGCCAATTCGCTTCAGGACTCAGCTGGGAAGTGGCGCGAGCGAACGGCGTGGGCAGGCGAAGGGCGGGCGAGCAGCGGCGCACGGGCAGGCAGGCGGCGGACAAGCTGTTCGCTCGCGCCGCTTCCCAGCTGAGTCCTGAAGCCAATTCGCTTCAGGACTCAGCTGGGAAGCGGCGCGAGCGAACGGCGTGGGCGGGCGAAGGGCGGGCGAGCGGCAGCGAGGAGTTTGCGTGGGCGGTGGGGAAACTCCTCGCTGATGCCCGCCGCTCGCCCTCCCGCCAGCAAGAGGGGGAAGACCCAGGGAAGCCGCCCAGCAGCTGATCTGCCCGGCACCATCTACGCATGCGTGGCCATAGAAAAAAAAGGGCGCGCATGCGCAGATGGTGTTTTGACTTCCGGGTTGAAAAATCGCCATATAGCCGTTCGCAATGATCGGGATCGCGATACCCGGGGGATCACTGTATACCAGAAATAATTGGATAAATAATTAGAAAAATTTGATTAATTTGACTATGAAATTGGCATTTGATATTGCATTGTATTATATTTTAATTTGAGGTATGTAAATTGGAATCTGTGTAAGGTGTGAAAAACAAAAAATGTATACCTCCCAAAAAAATATTAATAGATAAGTGAGAGAAAATAGATGAGATGTAACAGCAAATAGTATTGTAAGTTTGTGTAACAACATTGAAAAGCTTATATGAAAGTTTTCAAGGTGATAAAAGTAAAGGAGGCATCATATTGTTGGATGATAAATACTGACTATAAATGTAAATTCATTGTATTGTATTGAAGATTGAAGGTATATGATATTGCACTGTTTAAAAGTGGAGAAAAATGAAAAAGAATGTATTTTTTGAATATCAAAGCCTTGGGGAAGATTTGTGAATTTCAGTAGCCATGATCAGAACAGTTATTATCTTGTTTGTTTCTTGATAGTGGCAAAGCTGTTTTCCTTATAGCTGCTTCACTAAATTGTTCCAGTTTTACCTTTCTTTAAAAATAAAATTCTTTTAAAAAGATCACTGTAAATTATCATTAGCTACTAATTTCTAAATCTGACATGCTGTCCCCATTACTATATATTAAGCTGATTATGGTCTCTATTTCTCCCTAACCCCTTTTTATCTTTTAATAGGATAATCATGAGGAAGATTATTTTCTCTATGTGGCTTACAGTGATGAAAGTGTTTATGGCCAGTGATTCTATGCATTGTTAGCTTTACAGATGGATTGGACTGAAAGAGTTATTATGGAAGGAATTTGTGTCCAACAGAAGCAGAAAATAGGAGAAAAAGCTGGACGACAAACCATGGATTTCATGTCATCATTTCTCGCATCTTTTAATAAATTACTTTTTTGTTCAATCATAAGAAAAGAGCAAATGTTTTTAAACCACCTGATGTTTGGTACTTTGTCATATTCTTAACTGAAATGTCAATAAGTTTATGATGTGGAAATAAGGGAAAGACAGGAGTGGGCAAGAAATTCCTTAGCAATATAATCTATTATTTTCCATTCCAAGTCAGTCAAAAGATTTAATAGCAAGTTATTTAATCTCAATTGACTCAATCTCAATTCAACACCCCACAATTAATGTTATTTATTTTAATATATTTCTTTGCTTGACCTTTTTACTGTCAAATGCACAAAAGAGGCATAACATCAATTATTGTTTTCTAACATAATCATTATAATACAAATCCAATAAATAAATAATAAAAATAAATAATCCCTTGTCCTTAATTCAGTTCAGGCATTGCACTAGTAGTCTGGTTAATAGAATCATGTTAATGCTTCTTGTTATCAAGAAAGTTGTGCATAAATAGTAGTTACCAAGTTAGTTCAATTGAACTTCAACAAGTATACCACACATTATTTCTCAATATAATCAGAATTAGGACCTTGGTATTCAATACTTAACAGTTTCACTAAATGCACGAATGTTCTGTGATGTTCTGTGTCCTTGCTTTGTTAGTAAAGGCTATTCCCATCTAGGTTGTGGTTACAGCAGCTGAAACCTGCACTATGAAGTTATGAATGAAACCCCCTGAAGTTAACTTATATCCACAACCTTGCTGAAATATACATTCTGCAACTTCCTATGAAACAATCCTTTTTATGATAACAATCCTCCATATACTTCTCTCATGCTGATTTTACTCAACTAAACAAAACAGTTTCCAAAACAACTGATAATTGTATTCTATAATGTCAAGTAAAAATAAAAATTAGGATATGTTATGTTGAGTCTTATACTTCTTAGTTTCAAGGTAATTTGGAGAATATTAAAAGATTATATCTGTGTGTAAAGTAGAAATTAATTCACAATTCTGTTTTTCCTACTTCAAAGTGTCATTCTAATCATTTTGGGAAATAGCAAAGTAATTCATGAAATGGACTAAAGATATAATGAACAGCTGTTTTAAGAGTGTAGCATAGCTGAGAGAACTTTTAGGATGAAAACTGCTAGAAGTAATTACTGGAATATGTTACCCTAATAGCCACACAATGAAGAATAAATTTCTTTGTTTTGTTTGGAATAATATAAAACTGATATCGCTTTTATAATTAATTCTGTTCTAATGCTGAATTCTTCCAGCAAACTTAAGTAAACTGCTCATTATCTTTATCATTCAGGGAATATTTAGGATTCCCATTATGAATGAATCCTGCCCAAAATTTCTCATATGAGCTAAATCATAATGCATGAAATGTTCATTGTATATGGACATTCCCTAGGCTGCTGCTAATAATTAAAGGATGTTAATAAGATTTCAGTTTACTCATTTGATACATGTAAATTACTGTGTTTATAAGTTTTAACTGCTTTGTGTCATTTTTCATTACTGTTTGCTTCAGCTTATAAAAGATAGTACTATGTATCTTTTTTCTGTTGTGAACCAAGACAGCTTTAGATTTTTGTAAGAGTTTTGTTAGTCAAATAAATACACGCTTGAAAATCTGAAATGGAAGTCTGTTTAATAATTCAGCTAACCTCGGCTACAACTATTTGCACATTAAGTACATTAAAGAACACAGCACAATTTTTGTATAATTTTTCCTAAAACTGTTAGATTTGGACCATCAGCACAGATGGACGATTGATTGACTCTATTTATATAGCCCAAGTAGTCTAGAGTGGTCTTGTGGAACTTGCATTTTGATAATTTCAGGTACAGTTTAGCTGTGAGGAGCTTTTTAAACACCTGATTCACCAATTTTATATGCTTATGTAGAGTTTTGCTGAAAATGAGAATGTCATCCAAACAGATGAGGACGCCTTTATATAGGTGCTCATGCATCACTTCATTGATTAGCTGCATGTGGGACTCCTTGTAGTTTAAATGGCATCACTTTGAATTGAAAGCTGCCCAAGGGAAAGTTGAAGGCAGTTTTCTACTCATCTCCCTCTCTGATTTGCACTTGATAGTATGCCTCCCTTAGGTCTAGTTTGGTAAACACCTTCCCCTTGGCTAAGTGGACCAGCAAGTCCTTCATGAGGGAAAGTGGTTATGTGTTTTATACACACACTGCATTTATTTCTATAAAATGCATACAAAGCCTCATCAATATATTCTCTTTGAAAAGAATTGTGGTGACTACGCTTGACTTGGCTGGTTGTATGAACCCACAGGCTAGATTAGTGTCAATGTACACCCTTAGTTCTGTCATGCCCCCCTATTAGTGATCCATCAACCTGTTCAAAGCATATGGGTGTCAGGGTTCCAAATAGCATCCAAAATTAAATCAGAGTCCAAGGCAAAGTTTTCCTCAACCTTCCAATTTATTAATAGAGCCATGTTGGCACATCTCGGTAAAACCCGAATCTGAAGCTTCCCAGGTTTCATCACCCAGTTGAAAGTTCAAGTCCTTGCCTCCTCACCCACAAGTTCATCATATTGTCCAATCTTCTACTGCCGTTCTGACAGAATGCACCTATCTCTTTCCATGCAGCTGCAGAGACAAAAGATTACCTTGGCTTTCTAAAAATAATTTGTTATGGCTACATGCTAGCAACTTAATACAATCCTCCCTCTCATTTTCCCACATTAGAAAATGCATAGTAGAATAACAAAGTTTGGCAGGCCTAAGATCCTAAAAAGACATGGCTTTGGCCTGAGACTTGCCAACAACAACAGCCACCACCACCATTAAATGAATGCTATACTATAGGGGGAAAATACACTCCAGGCATGGTAAGAGGCCTACATTGTGTTGCTCACAAAGGAGGGTGAAGATGATACAAAGACAAAGAATTACAAACCAATTTCAGTATTAAACAAAGATTACAAACTTTTTGCTGCCATTCTGGCAGAACTAAAAAAGTTTATATACTAAAAAAGTTTATATATACACACACTCACACACATTTGCTGATAAGTGAAATGTGAAGGGAGACTAGTATAGATCTATTTTGAGCTCTTTTGCGCTCTTCAGCTAGCTATACTCTTACTGGGATTTGAACAAAAAAAATCTACCTTATATATGGCCCCTGGAGGGACCAATAGGCAAAAGGGAAGCTGTGTGCTCCCTCCCAAATACCAGGGTGATTTGACGGGGAAAGAAACATTGGCTCTTCCCTGGTACAAAGCTGAGCGGATGAGATCTTGTGGTTTAGAGGTTAAAGCTGCTGCTTTGCAAGGCAGACCCCACAGGTTCAAATCCAGGTAAGGGTATGGCTAGCTGATGAGAGCATAATAAGCTCGAATTAGATCTATACTAGTCTCCCTTTCTCTTCACTTATGAGCAAAAACCTGTCACACGTATATTATAGTTGTTGACTATAAAAATTTATCTGCCTTGGATATGGCCCATGGAGAGACAGAGAGGCAAAAATGGAAACAGTATGCTTCCTCCCATATTTAGGTATACTAGGGTGATTTGTCAGAAAAATATATATAGGGCACAAACCTGAAAGCATCAGCCTGAAGATGACGAGTGGGACCTCGTCAAATCATCACCTAAGATTCCATCAATCTGACACAGGAAAAGACACGAGTACGCCAACACCTACATACCCATACCTGTGAAAATCTATGAAAATGTGTGTGTGTGTGTGTGTGTGTAGTCTGTTCTGCCTGGCCTCGAACAAAGAACAAAGTAATTAATCAAACACACACACTCAGATTTGTAAAAAGCAAAGAAAGTTTGTTCTTTATGTTCAGAAATCTGCAAACCATGAAGTTTCAGAGCAACGCGAGTTTAAGTAATCAATAGGTCAGAGTTAATTATTCCAGTCAGTGCAGGAGCATTTCAGGCTTACAGCAGCCAGCAATAACTCACAATTGGAATGTCAGAATGTTCAGAAATCCACAGCAAGCACCAAACCACAATTCATCAAATTTTCCTCAAGGCTGAACTCCCACAGAGATCTCTCCAACCCTCCCCTTTTTCAAGGTTGCAGCAGCATCATTAATTCTTATCACCTGTGACCTATCATTTGTTTCTGCGTTTGCACAGCTGCTCTTGTCTTCCCAGCATTTTCCGGACCCGAGCATTAACATTAGGATTATTCATTAACTCTTCCCCTTCTGATTCAGATGAACATCTGGCTGGAGATCTGACTGACTCCATTCCCCTGTCTCTCCAGTCCCTTCCTGCCCCATTTATCTCCCTGTCTCTGCCTCTGGTTCACTGTCTGATTCATCCTCCAGCCAGATTGGTCTTCTGTGAACAGACGGCCCCCATTCCTCTGCATCAAAATCAGCAGCCATGGGAGCTGGCCTGAAGCCAACCACAACACAGACTAAGAAGGCTTTCTGCTGAAAAGACAACTAAAATATAATGTGAGGACTGTCATAATGAGAAACAGGCTGCATTAATATTTTTAGATGCAGAGAAGGCCTTCAACAACCTAAATTGGTTTTTTATGTTTAAGGTGTTGGAAAAAATGGACTTTGGAGAGAATTTTATCCAAGGAATTAAAGTGATCTATATGTCATAGAATGCAACCATTTTCATAAATGGTAATTTAAATAACTCATGTGAAATTCAAATTATGTTTATTTGGGTATTGGAAGTTCTGAATAGAGGTATCAGACAAGATGATAAAAAAAGAGGTATAAATATTAAGAAAGAAGTTTATAAATTGAGGGCATTTGCTGATCCAGTTATATTTTTACAGGACCCAATAATGGAATTACTAATTACTAAGCAACCCAGACATAAAGCATAATGTCACGTGACCATGTCACTTAGTGGTTGTATTTTAAGAACTCCTAGTTGCTGCTGTTAGCAAATCATCATTGGTCATTAAATGAGTGTCAATGTTCTGACTAATGAACTCAATCATTTCAGCACTCCAAGACTTTTAACTTTGTCAAAGAACTGTTTTTATTGAGTACATCATTTTGGCATGGATGAAAAAGAAACCAACTCTTAAATATTTTCCACGGTTTCAGTATAATTAAAGAATAGATAATTGCCTCCTTCATGGTCACAGGTCAGATTCTGGCAACTCTTTAGCAACTCCCCTCAATCTCTGGTAAGTACCTGTTGAGATGACCTTGGTTCCCAGTCTGTTGCTCTCTGATCTGATATTCCAGACCTCCTCCCTCCCACACTGTGTGGCAATCTAAGAAATGGAAAAAATGGCTGTGGCAGGCCTGATCCATTTCAAAGTTGATAGTTGGATCCCCCTAAAAAGTGAGAAGTACCTGGAAAACATTAAGTACACACACACACACAAATTAATGAAAACCAGGGCCACTTTTTTCCCTAGAAAGGTCCTTTGGGTTTCTGTAGTTTAGCAATTCATTCCGCTGCTTCTCCTTCATTCATCCCTTCCAAAATGCTATCAATCAGCTGTCGATCTCGTGGGAATAAATGGCCATATTGTCTTACATATGCCCCCACTCTGTAGAGGAAATAGGCAATCCCCATCATATTTGGCTTGGAAGGAAGGTGGGTCTGCCAGCTGTGAGGGACAGCAGCAAGGCATGGCAGTGGGCACAGGGGGGCAAATAGAAGATGAGCCCCCCCATAATGGTGGACCTCCCTGCTGAGGGGGAGGGCTTTGTCTCAGTCCCATTCTTCTGGGAGGGGGGCGGCTGGGCAGGGAAAGGCAGCAGTCATTCTCATGGTTTCAGTGTAGAGAGGTTGCTGCTGGAATACCTGGGCAGGGGGAGACTAGGGGCCCACTGGCATTGAGCCCACCCCATCCCTGGGATATACACAGCCTCAGGCATCTTCTTATCAGGGCTTTCCCTAGGCTCTTGTCTCCCATGCGGGGGATCTTCCCAACTTGATCTTGGGGCCAACCTGGACCCCAAGGCCCCCAGAGGGAAGGGTCACCCAGGTCATTTTCAATTCAGCTGGAGGACCTTTAGGGGGCTCACTCACAGCCGTGTAGAATGATGGGATTTCTTCGCTTCACAGGGATCCCTTCATTAACCCAGTATAAGGATCCCCAGGGGCCTTCAATGCTCAATCGTGGGCCTTGTTTAGCGGCTGTTCCACTTACAGTTAGGCATTCAAAATAGTCAGGAAGATCTGCCAATGACTGGCTCCTGGAAATGGATCAGGAGCTCCCAACTTCTGACCCAACAACTTGGCTTCTCAAAGATCTCCAATCAGAATGGGGTGACCAGGTGGCCCCCATCTGGGCCTCACTTTCTTTGGTCAGAGGCTCCTAGCCACCCATAGTTCCAAGAAGAGACAGATCCTGATTGGGGGTCATTTCATAAGCAGCTCTTTTCCACTGGGCCCCTCCCGTATTTCAATTCTTTTTGCTTCATCTGGGGGAGGAGTTTTGGAAACTACAAGCCTTTCCACCTTAGGCTTCTCAATTAACCATTTCTCTTCCATTTCTCCTGAGTTTGCTCTCTGCCTGTGGCTGGGAGCAGACGGAAGGGAGCTCAGGTCCCCGAGGAAAATGAGTATCGGAATTTGTTGTCAGCGCCCCAAATAGCATCTGAGAAATAAATCAGATTCCAGTCCAATACTCTCATCCAAGGTTCAATTTATTAGCAGAGCCAAGTTGGTCACACCATTGCCATTCCAATAGTAACTTCCTTCAAGTACCCCACCCAGATTAAGGTTCATCCCACATCCCCACACTCACAAGTTCCATCAATGAGGACCAATGAGGACCAATCCGAGTGCAGGGATTCCACTGACTTCCTTTTTACTTCAGTTGATGCAGAACAAAAGATGACCTTGGGCTTTAAGAAAGGAATTTGTTGTGGCTAGTAACTTTCCCTCTCATGCAACTACCCCTCCCAGTTCCCCTAATACTATTCTACTGTGGCAGGCCAAAGTCTCTAACTCCACAGAATGGCTTCAGCCTGACAATTTGCTTGTTTGCTTGCTGGTTGCCTCCGAGGATGGAACTGCACCCAGGACCCTGCTGCAGAGGCTGAGAGGGAAGGAAAGGTGTCTCCCCAACAGGAACCAAGTTGGAGTTGCCTTATTTTGCCTGCCAGTCTCATCTCCCCCTCCACAGCCCACATGATTGGATTCACATGATATGAATCACACAACAAGCTCCCCCTCCAACATGGCACAGTGAAGGAAGCATAGTTACAATGCAGGAAGTTAAAAGAATAGAAAGGTTTCTATTAAAATAAGATAAATGCTAGGAGGAGAGGTGGAGAGGGAAAGACAAATCATATAATAAATCATAGTGAAAACAATAAGTGGAGAAAGGAAAAGGAGAGAAAAGACTTGAGAAATGTGAGGAAAATGATTCACAGTGAACTTGGCCTTCCGAGAAAAGCCCAACTGCACCCAAGAGGCCTACCCAAGAGCCCAGAGGCCCATTGAAGCTAGGTAAGCAAAGAGGCAAAACAGCAGAGAATAATGAGGTGAACTGGTAAGTGGGGCCCATCTATGCAGCAGGGAGGAAAACCACCCATGGGGCAGAGAGGAGAGCTGACTGAAGGCAAAGCAATGACCGGCAGAGAAGGAAAAGGAAGAGGAGAACCAGCTGTAGAGAGGTGATGAGATGATATTGGTGCCCTGTTTGCTGAAAGGAGGCAAATTGCTGGGAGGCAGAGGCCAAAGGTTGCGTATGAAGGGGGGGGACACATTCTATGTATAAGATGCACACAAATTTTCACCTTCTTTTAGGGGTAATGTAAGATACCCAATTGCAGCACACTGATATCTTCCAAGGTGATAATTTGTGGCAATTCCATTAAAGAAGAACCACATATTAGGATCCTTTATCTGTTAAGCAGAACAGATACTTCCTCCAAGAGCAGTGTAATTAGCATGATACATGGGAAATGTACGATATAAATCATACAAAGTTCTATTAAAATATGAGTGATTGAGAGAATAAGAGGAGTTATAATTACCCCGTAATCAAAAATAATCAGAACACCCAGTATTCAGCAGGCATTCCAGCATCCAGAAAAACAAAGTTCTCGCATGTATTTATTTATTCATTAGATTTGTATGCCACCCCTCTCCGAAGACTCAGGGCAGCTAACAACAATAAAAAAGACAATGTAAACAAATCTAATATTAAAAATAATCTTAAAAACCCCAATTTAAAGAACCAATCATACATACAAGCATACCATGTATAAATTCTATAAGCCTAGGGGGAAGGGAAAATTTCAATTCCCCCATGCCTGACGACAGAGGTGGGTTTTAAGGAGCTTGCAAAAGGCAAGGAGGGTGGAGGCAACTCTGATATCTGGAGGGAGTTGGTTCCAGAGAGTCGGGGCAGCCACAGAGAAGGCTCTTCCTCTGGGTCCCGCCAGACGACATTGTTTAGTCGACGGGACCGGGAGAAGGCAACTCTGTGGGATCTAACTGGTTGCTGGGCTTTGTGCGGCAGAAGGCAGTCCCGAAGATATTCTGGTCCGATGCCATGAAGGGCTTTATAGGTCATAACCAACACTTTGAATTGTGACCGGAAACCGATCGGCAATCAATGAAGACTGTGGAGTGTTGGAGTAACATGGGCATGTTTAGGAAAGCATGTCCAGTCTCTAACCTTCCCCTTATGGGGAAGGTTGTTGAGAAGGTGGTGGCGCTCCAGCTTCAGCGGTCCTTGGAAGAAGCTGATTATCTAGGCCCTCAACAGTCAGGATTCAGGCCCAGCTACAGCACGGAAACTGCTTTGGTCACGCTGATGGATGATCTCTGGCGGGCCCAGGACAGGGGTTTATCCTCTATCCTGGTGCTTCTTGACCTCTCAGCAGCTTTCAATACCATTGGGGTTGGGAGTGGGAGGCACTGTTCTTCAGTGGTTCTCTTCCTACCTATCTGGATGGTCATAGTCAGTGTTAGTGGGGGATCAGAGGTCGACCTCTAGGTCTCTCCCTGGTGGGGTGCCTCAGGGGTCAGTCCTCTCCCCAGGCAAGGAGGGTGGGGACAGTCCTAATCTCTGGGGGTGTTGATTCCAGCTGGGGCTGCCACAGAGAAGGGTCTGCCCCTGGGTCCCGTCAGACGGCATTGTTTAGTCGATGGGACCCAAGAGAAGGCCAACTCTGTGGGACCTAATTGGTCACTGGGATTCGTGCGGCAGAAGGTCGTCCCGAAGATATTCAGGTCCGATGCCACGTATGGCTTTATAGATCATGATCAACACTTTGAATTGTGACCGGAAACTGATTGGTAGCCAGTGCAAGCCACGGAGTGTTGACAAGACATGGGCATATCTGGGAAAGCCCCTGATTGCTCTCGCAGCCGCATTCTGCATGATCTGAAGTTTCCGAACACTTTTCAAAGGTAGCCCCATGTAGAGAGCATTACAGTAGTCAATCCTCGAGGTGATGAGGGCATGAGTGACTGTGAGCAGTGAGTCCCGGTCCAGGTAGGACCGCAACTGGTGCACCAGGCAAACCTGGGCAAACGTCCCCCTTGCCACAGCTGAAAGATGGTTCTCTAATGTAAGCTGTGGATCGAGGAGGACGCCCAAGCTACAGACCCTCTCTGAGGGGGTCAATAATTCCACCCCCAGGGTTATGGACGACAGATGGAATTGTCCTTGGGAGGCAGAACCTTGTAAGTGTCAAAGCGGAAGGTGCACCACCGTATGTCATTCAGTTGAGTAGGTGGACTAGAAAACAATATAGCATCTTTAAGATGTTGTATTTGAGTTTCCAGTTGGAAACAGCTCTGTGACAGGAGGCAGGGGACAGAGCTCTATACCTGAACCCTCCTGTTTCCCTAGGGGTCACTTTTTGCAGTCTGATTGGACTTGGAGGGCCTGATCTCAGGACAGGGGTCTCTTGGAGCCCTAGTGACAGATCACCACTGTCTTGTGGGGCAGGGATTGCCCCACAGCTCCTCGGAAGAAGAACCGGACATTGACTATGGTGGCTGCCCAGCCATAACAGAGCAACCACACAGGAGGAAGCAGCAAACAGTGATTAGAAGTCGATCAGAGTAAACAGATCACTAAAGAAAAGGTAAAAAAAGCTTAAAAGAGATCCTATGACTCATATTCTTTGCTAAATTTGACTGAAAAGGCCGACGGAGTAGCAACACTATATCAACAACCAGAAGGAGCCTGGACTTGCTTAGTACTGTTTATTAACTACAAGGAAATTACAAGAAAATTTATAAAAATTTAAAAAGCAAATTTTCCAAAACATCAGTGAACCTTTTCCCAAGAAATAAAATAAGAAAAGTGAGTACCTCTTCTTAAAAGATCGGGGTATTTAGGAGCTGGTGGGAGATGAGCATTCCAAACCAGATCGGCTGTTTACTACACGTTGCTACTACAGCCTTAAAGTGACAGTGCGAAAGAAAAAAAGGACTCCCGTCTTTATAGAAGGCTTCAAAATTAAAGCGGTTGGACTTATAGGCAGGAATCGTGGTTTTTTTTTCTCTGGAGCTGAGTATGTTTTGGATCCTGATATTGGATTTTGAATTAAGAATTTTGGAGCTGTTGGAGAAACTTTTATTACATTTTGGATTGTATCTCCTTCCTGGATTGACTGTATTCTTTGTTTGGATTAATTTTCTTCTGGTGAAAGTTCCTGGAAAGAGTTGACGAAAGACGGACGTGGCAGAAAGAAGAAGTTGAATCTGGATGTCCGATGCCATTTTTTGTTGTAAGTTAAAGTGACAGTGCAAAAAGAGACTGAACGGAACAGTAGAAGAGGATCGAAATTGGAATGTACTGATACTGGACATTTAAGTGGCAATTTTATTTCTCTTGCTTGTTGGATCTCAGATTTTGGACTTTTGATCGTCAAATTTTAAAATCTAATCAAGTGCTCCCAGGGTTAAATCAATTATTGGATCTTCCCTTTTTTTGTTGTTTCCTTTTTTCTCTCTCTTTTTCTCTCTCAAATCAATTAGAGGAATGAACCAACCGGACTAAACAAAAAACAGACCCCAAGTACATTTTGCATTATTCTGAATTGCCTTGCTCATTCTTTCCTTTTTATTTTTCTTCTTTATTTTTCCTCTCCCCTTCTATTCTGTTTGTATTGTTTTCTTTTGTTCTAAGTTATATATAATGAAGTGCTAAAATCCGCTCTTTCCCCCCTCCTCCTGGTAATATTGTTATAGTCCCTGCTAATTATTAGATCACTATAGGACAATATTGTTATAGTGGTTAATAGATGAAATAGAATAGTATAAAAATATTTAGTAAATAACTGTTTTTCCTTCCTTTTGGGAATAATAAGTAAGAACTAGTGTGTTACTTAGTACTACTTCTCCTTTGTTTTCTGCCTCTTATAATATAACAATTAGAATTTAATAATTAACTCTGAATTAATTTTGATCTGTTGATAAAATATATACAAATATATACAATTAATTTTTGGATACTAATGAAGTTCTAATTATTGTAATCTAACAAATGTATTAATTGATAGTATATTAAGTATATTAAGTTTTATTAAGTATATTATGTTCTAACATTTCATTATAATTAAGGAGAAGCAGTTTAATGCTCTTTTGGAAAAAATTTAAAGGATCTCTTACCATGTCCAACACCTCTACAACTCTAAGGACAAATAAGAAACAAACATCTACCCTATCTTTATCTTCACCACAAGACTCGCCATTGCATCAAAGGTTGATTCCAAGCATGCTCTCAAAAGAAAAATCCACGTCACAACCAACCCTACAAACCATCCAAGAAACTTTATTAGCCATGAAAGAAGCTATGCAAAAAACACAATCCTCAATAGACAATAACAGAGATGAAGCAAGATCCCAACACGAAGACTTGAAGGCGGAAATAGGGGAGATGAAAACAAAGATGAAGGATATGGATGGAAAAATTGAAAATATACAACAGACACTACAGGAAAGCAAACATAGATTAAAAACTGTGGAAGCAAAAATAGAAAAGTTGAGCAAAAGATGGAAGATGTTGAGGAACAAAATGAAGTAATCACAAGAGGTTTGGACAAGGTCATCATACACCTAGAGTTAGACTGCGCTTCCTACAGACTAAGATTTCAGAATATCGTAGAAGAAAAAGATGAGGATTTAGGAGCTAAGATGATGGAAATACTGGCGGAGATTCTCCAGATGGACCCGCAAGAAATAATTAAAGAACTTGATGAGATTTACCGGGTACAAACTAGCTATGCTCGCAGACACAATCTCCCTAGGGAGGTCCACATAAAATTTGCCAGGAAGTTAATAAGAGATGAAATTCTAAGATGGGCAAGAAACCAAAATATAACATTCAAAGACAAAGAAATTATAATTCTGAATCAAGTTCCTAAAAGAGTCTGAGAAAGTAGGAGGGACTACCATTTCTAAACGCAAAAATTAATAAAGAAAAATATTACCTTTAGATGGCTTATCCCTGAGGGGTCATCCTTAACATGGCAAGGCACCAAAATCAAACTAGAAAATATTGAACAAGCCAGGGAATTCTATAAAGATAGCGGCCTAATCAGAATAGAATCATCAAGTAAAGATAGTAGAGGAAGCAAGAATGACTTGGAAACTACCAGCCAGGAGGAGGAGGATATCATGCAGGTTAAACAAAAAACAACAAAAAAGAAACAACTCCAACAAGAAGAAATACAAACGCGCAGACTGAGAGAACATAGAGACGCCAAGAGGTACTACAAATAACGATGTCAGAAGATTTAAAAATAATCTCAATCAATGTAAATGGCCTAAATAATTCTAGAAAAAGAAATCATTTTTTTCAAAAATTAGCAAACAAAGAGCCACGATGACTATTTTACAAGAAGTCCACATTAAGGTGAACAAAAATACTTACAGAATCCTAGACTAGGCAAATTATATACAAGCCTCGCAGACCAGAAGAAAAGAGGCTTAGCTATATACGTAGATCAATTGATAGACTCCAAGCAAGTATACAACGATCAAGATGGCAGGGTATTAATGTTACATATAGAAATAAATCATAAGCCCCTTGTTATAACCATATATGTACCTAATGAAAATCTAAAGAAGTTCTATGAAAAATTACATAACAAAATAATAGAATTAGGGATCGAAAATATAATTTTAATTGGAGACTTTAATGCAATTGCAAATCCCAAAGATGACTATTCAGGAAAAGAAAGAAAGAAAGAAAAAGAAAACAATTCTCCCTATAACATTTTGGAAGATGAGTGAAGAACTGGTGTTAAAAGATATTTGGCGGGAGAGGCATCCTCTGGTAAAACAATATACTATCTACTCCAATCCCCATAAGATCTGGACTAGGATAGATATGGCATGGGTGTCAACAGATATACGAGATGAAGTTAAAAGTATTGAGATTGAAACTAACACTTGGACGGATCATAGTCTACTGGTGATGATATGAAATGGGGATAAATGACAAAATGACTGGAAAATGAATTGTAATATACTGAAAGACCACCAATATAGGGAATGGATAGAAAAGGAAATGGAATTTTTTAAAAAATTAAATAAAAACAAGGAAACCTCACTGCAAAACCTATGGGACACAGCTAAAGCAGTGGCTTAACAATTTCCTACATTGCGAAAAGAAATAAGGAGAAAAAGAGGCAGTACCAAGAACTAGAACAAGCGTTAACCCGGCTGTGCTGTTCAAACACACAATACACTACTTCTGTTCTCGGGTCTATTTGATCTGGACCGAAAATTGTTCATTTTTGGTCCTTATATTTTGTCTTTTTGAAATGTTTTTTCAATTGGAAACTAGTTTCAACATTTCTGAACACAATGAAAGAAAAATTGAAAGGAAAAAATTAATGCTTATATTTTTATTTTGCTCATAAAAGGCCACCCCCCCTGTTTTTGTGATTCCCCCCCCCCAATTTATAGATAGTTTTGCCTGCACAATGCATTCCATTTTACTAAAGTTGGTGTGGGATGCATAGTTTGAACATTTCTGAACATAATGATATGAAAATTGAACTGAAAAAAAATGATGCTTATTTGTTTATTTTGCTCATAAAAGCCCCCCTCGCTGTGTTCAATTATTTCAATTTATATACAAATTATGCTGTTAATTTCAAAATTACATACTTGTTTTTAGTAAAATGGTTTTTTTTCATAAAATTAGTTGTCATAAACAGAACCCCTGACATGATTCAAAGCCATGAAATTACAAGGTCTCAAAGTTTGAAAACGGGCTTCACAGACCCATACAGAACAGCAGAGTTAGAAAGGGAGCTACAAAATGACCCAACAAATGATAAAATTCAAGGGAAAATGAATCAATTAGAATATAATAAAATAGAATTTTTTATTTGGCCAAGTGTAATTGGACACACAAGGAATTTGTCTTGGCGCATATGCTCTCAGAGTACATAAAAGAAAATATAGATTTGTCAAGAATCATGTGGTACAACACTTAATGATTGTCATAGGGGTCAACTAAGCAATGAAGAAACAATCAATATTAATAAAAATCTTAGAATACAAGCAACAAATTACAGTTATACAGTCCTAAGTGGGAGGAAAAGGATGATAGGAATGATGAGAAAAACTAGTAGAAATAGAAGTGCAGATTTAGTAAAAAGTCTGACAGTGTTGAGGGAATTATTTGTTTAGTTGTCTTGGTGTGCAGTGCTTTGAAGCGACGTTTTGAGGGTAGGAGTTGAAACAGTTTGTGTCCAGGATGCGAGGAGTCAGTATTTTATTTATTTATTTATTTATTAGATTTGTATGTCGCCCCTCTCCGAAGACTCGGGGCGGCTCACAACAATAATAAAAGCAATAAAACAATGGAAGAAATCTAATATTAAAAGAAAAAATATATAAAACCCCAACAATTAAAACCATACAACACATACATACCATACATAAAATATAAAAGCCTGGGGGAGGTGTCTTAGTTCCTCCATGCCTGGCGATATAGGTGGGTCTTGAGTAATTTGCGAAAGACAAGGAGGGTGGGGGCCGTTCTAATCTCTGGCAAGAGTTGATTCCAGAGGGCCGGGGCTATCACAGAGAAGGCTCTTCCCCTGGGGCCTGCCAAACGACATTGTTTGGTCGACGGGACCCGGAGGAGGCCAACTCTGTGGGACCTTATCGGCTGCTGGGATTCGTGCGGTAGAAGGTGGTTACGGAGGTATTCTGGTCCAATGCCATGTACGGCTTTAAAGGTCATTACCAACAGAAACTGATCGGCAGCCAGTTCAGGCAACAGAGTGTTGTAGAAACGTGGGCAAATCTGGGAAGCCCCACGATAGCTCTCGCAGCCGCATTCTACATGATCTAAAGTTTCCAAACACTTTTCAAAGGTAGCCCCATGTAGAGAGCATTGCAGTAATTGAACCTCGAGGTGATAAGGGCATGAGCGACTGTGAGCAATGACTCCCTGTCCAAATAGGGCCGCAACTGGTGCACCAGGCGAACCTGGGCAAACGCCCTCCTCGCCACAGCCGAAAGATGATATTCCAATGTTAGCTGTGGATCAAGGAGGACGCCCAAGTTGTGAACCCTCTCTGATATTCTGGCCCTCCGCCACCTCAGAGATATATGCCCCCTTCCCTCCTGCCTCTCCATCGCCAGGTAAGCTAAATTCAACATTCATACTATTCCCATTATTCATATACATATCATCCCATCCACTCCACTCATTAATTTCATACAAATCAGCCCTCCCACACCAATCTTCCAACCTTGGCCCTCCCCCCTCTTCAATTCATAAATATCATCCCCACCATTCCATCCTTCCCATTCATCCATCCTGAAAAATCCCCACAATAATTTAATATAAAGCTAAAAAATGTAAAATATAAAACTAAGTACTATACAACTATAAATATTAATTATTATAAATTAATTATTATAAGTATAGGAAATAGCCAATAATTCATTAATCAAGTCAGCAGCAAAAAAGTGTCAAGTTCTAGGTCGGCTAAGTTCTAAAATTGTCTTTAAAAGTTCTAAAATTGTCCAATAGGAATGGTCAAGCACTTTGGTGTTAACTTCTGCCACCGGCCAGGGCTCGCAGTTTCTTTCCATACTCTCACCCTCTTATTTTCTCCGCCCTCTTTTTGACTCATGCAGTATACAGGTCCTCAATGGAAGGCAGGTTGGCAGAAATTGCTTTTTCTGCAGTTCTGATTATCCTCTGAAGTCTGTGTGGTCTTTTTGGGATGCAGCACCAAACCAGACAGTTATAGAGGTGCAGATGACAGACTCAATGATTCCTTTAATAGACTCATTTAATAAATGAATTTAAAACATAAAATAAGGCTAATTGAACAAGAAGAAATAGCAACAAAAATAAAAAGGGCAAAACAGGACTATTTTGATAATGCAAAAAACCCGGGATGCTGGCTGTCCAACAAATTAAGGAAACAAAAAGAATCAAAAACAATTAATAAATTAGAAGATAAAAAGGGAAAGATAAGATATGGTACAGAGGAAAAGAAGGTGATAGATGTAGAATTTTACAAACAATTATATCAATACAAAGAAGTTAATGAAACTGAAGTTAAAAACTTTTTACAGTCTGTAAAATTACCTACTTTGACAGATGAACAGTCACAAAAATTAAATGCCCAAGTTACAATGGCAGAATTTCTACAAACAATCAACAGACAGAAGAACAATAAAGCCACGGGCCTGGATGCAATACCAGCAGAATTCTATAAACTAGATAGTAATTCCATTACAGTAAATATGTTAGAGATTTTCAACAAAATAGTTTCAGAATTAAAAATCCCATTATCTTGGTCTGAAGCCTTGATTATTTTAATACCAAAAATAGGAACACCAAAAGAAAAAATAGAAAACTACAGACCAATATCCCTTCTGAATGTCAATTATAAGATATTTATTTCTATACTCTCAACCAGACATCTCAAATGCTGCGATTTCGATGAGGCTTCCCTCGCTGGGAAACCCCACCTTTGGACTTCTGTTTCCAGCTGAAGCACCCGTTTTTGCGCTGGTGGGATTCCCCTGCTGGGATTCCCCTGCAGCATCGCAAAATCAGGAGGTGGGGTTTCCCATGGAGGGGAGCCTCAGGGGAATCCCACCAGTATGAAAACGGGCGCTTTGGCTGGCAACGGAAGTCTGAAGGCGGGGCATCCCAGTGGCAGCAGTGGGTTTGTAAGGTGAAAATAGTTCGGAAGAAGAAGCAAAAAAATCTTAAACCCTGAATTCCTATCTCGAAAAGTTTGTATGACGAGGGGTTCGTATCACTGTATAGCTGGCGGATAACAAACTCCACAGCCTTTAAAGAAAACCAGATGAAGATGTTCCACAGATGGCATTTGCCACCCAATAGACTTTCTAAAATGTATCTGAGCCTGCAACCAAATTGCTGGAAATGCAAAAAAGAGATAGGTACCTACTACCACCAATGGTGGACTTGCTGTAAAGCTAAATGCTATTGGAATCTAATTGAGAAGTGGCTAAAAGAAATAACTCAACAGGAAGTGGGAAAGACGCCAGAATTTTTCTTATTAGGAATCCCTACTCAGACATGTAAAAAAGAAATCCAATATTTATTAATACATATCTTAATGGCTGCTAGGATAGCCTATGCACAAAAATGGAAAGACACTGAAATCCCAAAAGAAGAAATAATAAATAAGATTATTGACTGTGCTGAAATGGATATGATGACAAGGCAGTTAAAGGGACAAGAAGAATCGGAATATTACAAAATTTTGTATACGTTCTATGAGTGGCTGAATAAAAGAATATCACCGTAAATATTGTACTGTTTATTAGATGGTACAAAACTATGTAAATCCTTGTAAATAGCAATAACTTATATAGTATAGACTGTATTTCTTTTTTTCTTTTTTTACCTTTACTTGTTCTTCCTTTTCTTAACACGATCTATAGGATTTTTAGTTCTGTTTTTTGACTTCTGAAAAGAGCGGAGCTGTATGGGCTCCTTTTTTAATGTTGTATGTTTTTATGTACGTCTTTGTTTTGTCTTGAAAAATCAATAAAAATAAATTTAAAAGATGTTGCATTTGAAACAATATGACTTCAGGAATATTACACAAATTTCGACAAAAAGGGCATTGAAGCAACAGATGCAGGATATTCATAATACAATTAATACATTTATACAATTCATTTATACAATGAATTAATTCAGTTAATACATCAATTAATACAATTAATACCATGAATAGAAAACATATGCAGCACTACGATACCAAAAATTTCCAGACATAACATTAGGAAATAATGCAGGAAAAATAGCACCATTAGTAGAAGGAACTACACAAAAAATTATAGACATTATAAAAAGGCCTGTTAAGGCAAAACCATAAAAGGATTTAGTAGGGAATGGTATTTTTTATATTGTTGTAAGCCACCCTGAGTCCTTTGGAATTGGGCGGCATAGAAGTCAAATAAAATAAATAAATAAATTTGCATTACGCTTTTGCTCTTTTGCATGCCTGTAGAGCCAGTCATGACCCCTACATGATTCCATAGGGATTTGGTAACTGCCATTAAAATATTAAAGGACATATTCTTGCACACGGGAACAGGCATCTCAATCGCAAACCCCTCAAAATAATAATAATAATAATAATAATAATAATAATAATAATAATAATAATAATACTTGTCCATCTGTCTGGGAAGAGTTTGATCTGGTGACACCTGATGAAGTGGAGAAGGCCATTGGAGCTGTGAGTTCCGCCACCTGTTTACTGGATCCGTGTCCCTTTTGGCTGGTTTCAGCCAGCAGGGAGGTGACACAGAGCTGGGTCCAGGACATTGTCAATGCTTCTCTGGGGAGGGGGTCCTTTCTGGCTCTTTACAAGGAGGTATTGTGCGCCCCCTCCTCAAGAAGCCTTCCCTGGACCCAGCCATTCTTAACAACTATCATCCAGTCTCCAACCTTCCCTTTATGGGGAAGGTTGTTGAGAAGGTGGTGGTGCTCCAACTCCAACGGTCCTTGGAAGAAGCCAATTATCTAGGCCTTCTGCAGTCAGGATTCAGGCCCAGCTACAGCACGGAAGCTGCTTTGGTCGTGCTGATGGATGATCTCTGGCGGGCCCGGGACACGGGTTTATCCTCTGTCCTGGTGCTTCTTGACCTCTCAGCGGCTTTCGATACCATCGGCCATGGTATCCTTCTGCACCAGCTGGAGGGGTTGGGAGTGGGAGGCACTGTCCTTCAGTGGTTCTCCTCCTACCTCTCTGGCCGGTCGCAGTCAGTGTTAGTGGGGGGGGTCAGAGGTCGACCTCTAGGTTGCTCCCTTGTGGGGTACCTCAGGGGTCGGTCCTCTTCCCCCTGCTATTTAATATCTACATGAAACCGCTGGGTGAGATCATCCAAGGGCATGGGGTGAGGTATCATCAGTACGCTGATGATATCCAGCTTTACATCTCCACCCCATGTCCAGTCAGCGAAGCAGTGGAAGTGGTGTGCTGGTGCCTGCAGGCTGTTGGGGTCTGGATGGGTGTCAACGGGCTCAAACTCAACTCTGACAAGACGGAGTGGCTGTGGGTGGTGCCTCCATATGTCCATCCATTACCTTGGGGGGGAATTACTGACCCCCTCAGAGAGGTTCCGCAACTTGGGTGTCCTCCTCGATCCACAGCTAACATTAGAGCACCATCTTTGAGCTGTGTCAAGGAGGGCGTTTGCCCAGGTGAACTGGTGCACCTATTTGGACAGGGAGTCACTGCTCAGAGTCACTCATGTCCTCATCACCTTGAGGTTCAACTACTGCAATCCTCTCTACATGAGGCTACCTCTGAAAAGTGTTTGGAAACTTCAGATCACGCAGGATGCGGCTGCGAGAGCAATCAGGGGCTTTCCCAGATATGCCCATGTCTTGTCAACACTCCGTGGCTTGCACTGGCTACCAATCAGTTTCTGGTCACAATTCAAAGTGTTGATCATGACCTATAAAGCCCTACGTGGCATCGGACCTGAATATCTTCGGGACGACCTTCTGCCGCACGAATCCCAGTGACCAATTAGGTCCCACAGAGTTGGCCTTCTCTTGGGTCCCATCGACTAAACAATGCCATCTGATGGGACACAGGGGAAGACCCTTCTCTGTGGCAGCCCCAGCTGGAATCAACTCCCCCCAGAGATTAGGACTGTCCCCACCCTCCTTGTCTGGGGAGAGGACTGACCCCTGAGGCACCCCACCAGGGAGAGACCTAGAGGTCGACCTCTGATCCCCCACTAACACTGACTATGACCATCCAGAGAGGTAGGAGGAGAACCACTGAAGAACAGTGCCTCCCACTCCCAACCCCAATAGTATTGAAAGCTGCTGAGAGGTCAAGAAGCACCAGGACAGAGGATAAACCCCTGTCCTGGGCCCGCCAGAGATCATCCATCAGCGTGACCAAAGCAGTTTCCGTGCTGTAGCTGGGCCTGAATCCTGACTGTTGAGGGCCTAGATAATCAGCTTCTTCCAAGGACCGCTGAAGCTGGAGCGCCACCACCTTCTCAACAACCTTCCCCATAAAGGGAAGGTTAGAGACTGGACAATAGTTGTTGAGTATGGCTGGGTCCAGGGAAGGCTTCTTGAGGAGAGGTCGCACAAGTGCCTCCTTGTAGGGAGCCGGGAAGGACCCCACCCTCAGAGAAGCGTTGACAATCTCCTGGACCCAGCTCCATGTCACCTCTCTACTGGCCGAAACCAGCCAAGAGGGACACAGATCCAGCAAACAGGTGGCGGAACTCACAGCTGAAATGGCCTTGTCCACTTCATCAGGTGTCACCAGGTCAAACTCCTCCCAGACAGAGGAACAAAGACGAGCCCCAGTCACCTCAACTGACTCATTGTCAGTTGATACTGCTATCCAATCGGAGTCAAGGTCCATCTGAATCTGAGCCACTTTATCAGCGAAAAATGAGTTAAAATCCTCGGCACTGCTCTGCCAGGATTCTCCTACTCCCCTCTGATTGAGAACAGAGCGGCCGGGCGGGATTCTGCTGATGCAATCAAGGTGGCATGATATGCACATCTTGCTGCCTTGAGCGCCACTTTGTAAGTCTTAATATGAGCTCTTACAAGTGCTAGATCAGACTCAGACTTACTTTTTCTTCACCGCTTCTCCAGACGTCTCTTCTGGTGTTTCAACACCCGGAGTTCCTCAGTGAACCAAGGAGAGCTCCGGGGTCTAGTGCCACAGAGAGGTTGCAATGGTGTAATCTGGTCAAGAGCCTCCGTCACAGCCTTTTTCCAGGCCACAGCAAGACTCTGCCAAACTGTGCACAAGTGAATCTGGTAAAACCCCAAGTGCCCTCTGAAAGCCCTATGGGTCCATCAGGCATCTGGGGTGGAACCACCTAGTCGGTTCCGCCTCCCTGCGGAAGAGGATTGGAACCTCAAAGTCAAGCCGCAGTATAAAATGGTCTGACCATGACAAAGGCAAAACATCAAAGCCCCTTAGTCTCAGACCATTACTCAATTGGACGCATGCACTGTGAAAAAATATGAAGCAACCTGCAATGGCCTTTAATGGACAGACAGATCTTTAGCAGACAGATTAACAAAGTTGGAACGGACCTTACAGGTCATCTTGTCCAACTCCCTACCCAAGCAGGAGATCCTACATCTGCCTCTATCTAGGATCGAACTCACAACCTCCTGATTGTGAGGCGATGAAACATCAGTTTAAGCACTTGTGCAGCCCGTTAGATGAGCTAAAGACAGAGAGGGAGAAGAGGGAAGGATTAAGGAAAGTTTTTCTTTTCTTTTTTTAAAATAGTTTATTGAGTTTTAAATATGAGGAAAGTGGGGGAGGGAAAAACTGTGAGGGGAAGGTATACATAATAAAAAGAAATCTCTATATTAACATAAATTCAATTAATACACATCATAGTAAGTATTTTATAAATTCAAGTATCTATTACAATGCTTACAAAAAAAGGTGTTAGAATTCGAGAAGGTGGGAGATAATAGCAGAATATAAAGTGTAAAAAGGAGAAGTTGGTAGATGCTGAGGAAGATAAGATTAGGGCAAAGGGAAAAGGGGGATCCTGCAAGATAGCAGGCGGTTTGGAGTTTATAACTTTTCATTTTGATTGTATAGTAGGTGTATATGATAAGAAAGGGGAAGTAATTCTATAATTGTTTGGAATAATAGATAATTAGTATTTACATGTCAATTTAAATAAGAATAGATTCAGATAGTTTATATACATCTTGTAACCAACGTCTGCTTTAAATTTTGAGTTGTATGCGAACAGTATGCAATCTTATCCTTTTATTGTTGTCTATTATCAAATAGAATCGTGAAGAGACTTAAGATATTTCTTTTTTCTTTTCAATAATTATCTTATACTTTTTATTAAATAACCATTGGTACCATTTCTCCCAAACCTTGTAGAAATCTGAGTCATTTTTATTTTGTAGTTCCATTGTCATTTTAGACATTTCCGCTCACTCCATGATTTTTATAATAATATTTATTGTGCTGTTTCCAAAATTGTGCATATATAATTCTAGCAGCTGTTAATATTTGTATGGTGAGGTATCTGTCTTCTTGTGTGATTTTTTGCCTGAAAATGCCTAAAAGAAAGGAAAGCTTTTCTTAATGTCTGTGGAGATTCTCAATCGTCCAGGTCATGCTTGTCTCAAAGATGCTTCTTCTAGAGTCAACTGGACTTTCTGGGTTTTCTTTGAAGAGATCTCACTTTTCCTCCAAGAAGCCTCTTCAGGTTGACTTATATGCCACTTCACAGGGCTTTACAGCCCTCTCTAAGCAGATTACAGAGAGTATGCATATAGCCCCCAACAATCTGGGTCCTCATTTAATCGACCTTGGAAGGATGGAAGGCTGAGTCAACCAAAGATTTTTTGCCTCTTGAAGAAGCACCTTTCTCTTACCTGCCCAAACTCATCCTGTACTCTGGGCAGTGCAGAGAACTCAGCGTAGCTCCCAAACTGGAAAACACTGCAGATCACAGTGTGCTCCAGGCCCAACCAGCTCTTTGAAAAGTTGATTGCCTTCCAAGTGCAACCCATGCAAGATACATTTCAGTAGGTACACAGCAATGAGAGTGACCTGGAGGGAGAAAATGAGAGAGTGGATGAAAGAGGGAAAAGAGAGAGAGAAGTGAAGAGAAAGAAAGAAAAGGGAAAGAGAAGTGGGAAGGAAGGAAGGAAGGAAGGAAGGAAGGAAGGGGTTATGACCTTTGCAGCAGCCCCATGATCGTGTGATCAAAACTTGGCCTTCGTTTCATATTTATGACCGTTGCTGTGTCCTGAGGTCACGTGACCCCCTTTTGCAATCGTCTCACAAGCAAAGACAACCGGGGGGGGGGGGGAGAGAAGCCATATTCACTTAATGACCAGATTTCTAACCAATTCATGCCCAGGCATGAAAATGTGTTGCTCAGACATTATACTTTTCCGCTCACATTGAAAAAAAATTAGAGGGAACATTGGATGTGACTCTGGGCAGCATACAATGTTATGTTCTTATATATAATCCAGATCTCAATTTTTAGTTGTAGTAAATTATGGAAACCAGTAGCAGAAAACAATGGTTTTAGACCATTTTTGGTAGCCTAACCTGAAAGTGAATGTTGGATCCCTATGAAGAAAACAAATTGGCAATATCAATATATTTCACCCATCTTCCATAGATAAGAGAATTTCTGTTAATTCTACTGCACTGCACTGCCTCAGCTTTAGTTTCCTTGGCAACAATACAGTGCACTGAATGTTTACCCTTTCCTTCAGTCAAGATGGATATTTCTATAGAATATGAGGCACATGGGGGGTGGTATATGTGCAGTTAAGGACTGCAAAAAAATTTACTACCACACTGTGGGTGTGGCTTATTTTGTGGGTGTGGCTTGCCAGCCACGTGACCAGGTGGGAATGGCCTGACGCTCATGTGTCCGGGGGTGGCTTAAAGGTGTCCAATTTGACATCACTCACATGAAGGGTTTTAGTTAGGGTTAGGGTGCCTGGCCTCTCCTCGCCTCAAAGAGATACAATTTCCCTATCTATTTACTATTACTGAACTTCCAAAATATACTATTTAATTCTACATATACAGTGATCCCCCGCTCGTTGCGAGGGTTCCGTTCCAGGACCCCCCGCAACGAGCGGGTTTTCGCGAAGTAGTGCTGCGGAAGTAAAAACACCATCTGCGCATGTGCAGATGGTGTTTTTAATTTCCGCAGCGCTAGCGAGGAGCCGAAGATTGGGGGCGGCGCGGCTGTTTTAAAATGTCGCCGCCGGCATGGGGGGCTTCCTAGCAGCCCCCCAAACCCGGGTTGGGGGTCCGGGGGGTGCTGGCAAGCCCCCCATGCCGGTGGCGACGTTTTAAAACAGCCGCGCCGCCCCCAATCTTCGGCTCCTCGCTAGCGGGCAGGCAGGCGGCGGACAAGCCGTTCGCTGGCGCTCGCTCTCGCAGCTTTCGAGCTGAGTCCTGAAGCAAATTCGCTTCAGGACTCAGCTCCAAAGCGGCGAGAGCTAGCGCCAGCGAACGGCTTGTCCGCGCTCGCTCTCGCCGCTTTGGAGCTGAGTCCTGAAGCGAATTCGCTTCAGGACTCAGCTCCAAAGCGGCGAGAGCTAGCGCCAGCGAACGGCTTGTCCGCGCTCGCTCTCGCCGCTTTGGAGCTGAGTCCTGAAGCAAATTCGCTTCAGGACTCAGCTCCAAAGCGGCGAGAGCTAGCGCCAGCGAATGGCTTGTCCGCGCTCGCTCTTGCCGCTTTGGAGCTGAGTCCTGAAGCGAATTCGCTTCAGGACTCAGCTCCAAAGCGGCGAGAGCTAGCGCCAGCGAACGGCTTGTCCGCGCTCGCTCTCGCCGCTTTGGAGCTGAGTCCTGAAGCGAATTCGCTTCAGGACTCAGCTCCAAAGCGGCGAGAATGAACGGTGTGGGCGGGCGAAGGGCGGGCGGCAGCGAGGAGTTTGCGTGGGTGGTGGGGAAACTCCTTGCTGATGCCCGCTGCTCGCCCTCCCGCCAGCAAGAGGGGGAAGACCCAGGGAAGCCGCCCAGCAGCTGATCTGCCAGGCGCCATCTACGCATGCGTGCCCATAGAAAAAAGGGCACGCATGCGCAGATGGTGTTTTGACTTCCGGGTTGAAAAATCGCAAATTACCCTGTTCGCAATGGTCGGGGACGCAATAACCGGGGGATCACTGTATATGCCATATATGTACATACATATTACACACTGGCACACAAAAATATACATTTTCTAGTATTTAAACTGAATGTGTATGTATACATTCACACGCATGCATAGCTCTTCTAAAATTATACACATTCAACCTCATTTACTGTGATAGTAAAAACATACCCAGAGACCAGAAGGGGAAAAAAAGAAAAAAAAATCATTTTTTTCTATCGGTTCTGCATACCTGACCGTACTTGTAGGAGACCATCACTGTACAGTGATCCCTCGATTAGCACGGTCTCGATTAGCGCGAAACGCTGCAACGCGGTTTTTCAAAAAATATTAATTAAAAAAATAAAATATTAAAATAAAATATTAAAAAATAAAAAATAAGTCCACGCTAGTTCTCTCTCTCTTTCTCTCCCTGTTGCCGGCGTGGTATATGAGAGAAAAAGAGAGAGGCAGAGGTCGGGCGCATTACCGGGAGGTGGAGGCGGCGTGGGGACGCTGGGTGCCGGGGACACCGAGGAGGGGGCGCCGGCCGCTCAATCGGGCCGGCAGGGAACAGAATGGAGCCTTCCGCGGCGGGGCTGGTAAGGGGGGGAGCCGAGGGGGGAGCCGAGCCCAGCCCCGTGGCATTCGCTTTCCTCCCGCCCGCAGCCGACTGATCGTGGGCTCCTTCGCAACCTCGGAGAGCTTCCTGGTTTTCGTGAGCTTTCATGCCCTGGAAGCTCTCCGAGGTTGCGAAGGAGCCCACGATCAGTCTCGGCTGCGGGTGGGAGGAAGGCGAATCCCCCGTGGGCTCCGTTACATCTTCCGCTGCCAGCCAGGCCATGCTGGCGGCAGTGGAACAATCGCCTTCCTCCCGCCCGCAGCCGACTGACCGTGGGCTCCTTCCCGATCTCCCTTCCTGAGCCTCCCGTTTTCTCTCCCCCCCCTCGCCCCTTCGCCTCCCTGTGTTCCTAGGAGAAGTGCTGGGGATTGAGGCAAGACAGACCTTCTGCTCCTCACCAGCACTTCTCCTAGGAACACAGGGGGGCGAAGGGGCGAGGGGGCGGAGAGAGAACGGGAAGCTCAGCATTCCGTCAGCCGCAGCGCTGGCTGTCAACTTGTCTTTTTAAAACTGGGCAGGAGCTGACTTGCCTCCCCAGTGCTAAAAAGAAAAGTTGACAGCCAGCGCTGCGACTGACGGAATGCTGAGCCTCCCGTTCTCCCCCCCCCCACCTCGCCCCTTCCGGTTTCGGCGTTCGGCAACGGAGTCCGGCGCTGGGGCCATGCGGGGCCGCTCATCCAGGGGGGCGTGGACTGGCAAGTCGCCCTCCTTTCTCTTTCTTTCTCTCTCTTATACCACACCGGTAACAGGGAGAGAAAGAGAGAGAGCGGAGGGCACCTTGCCGGTCCACGCCCCCCTAGATGAGCGGCTCCGCATGGCCCCAGCGCCGCCCAGGGGTTTCCCCTTTGCCTGGGCGGCGGGAAGACCAAGGGAAGGTTCCTTCAGCCGCCCAACACCTGATCCGCTCTACAGCGCGGCAACGGGGAAACCCCATCTTCGGATCCTCGCTGCTTCCGCGCTGCGGAGCAGATCAGCTGTTGGGCGGCTGAAGGAACCTTCCCTTGGTCTTCCCCGCCGCCCACACGCAAACTCCACCATCTGCGCATGTGCGGCCATGAAAAAATGGCACACATGCGCAGATGGTGGTTTTTACTTCCGCATCCAGTATAACGCGGAAATCGGTTAGCGCGGGAGGTCTTGGAACGTAACCCCCGCGCTAATCGAGAGATCACTGTATATGTGTGTACCACCTGTATTTTAATAGATTATGACAATGCTACATTTATAATATCTCTTGATTTTAATAAAACATTTTACCAATTTACCATTTTACCAATGTACAGATACATACAGTAGAGCAGGGGTCCCCAAACTTTTTACACAGGGGGCCAGTTCACTGTCCCTCAGACTGTTGGAGGGCCGGACTATAAAAAAAACTTATGAAAAAATCCCTATGCACACTGCACATGTTTCCATAAATTATACTTTTGTATAATTTCATTCAATATTTCCAAGCTCAATTAATTTTTAAGGCACTTAGCATTTACCATTATTAACTTTCATCAATCTTCTACATTTCCAAGTATATTTTAAATTCAAAATGCAAACTCATAAAATCATTCAGTACATATCATAAACGCCTTGTTTATCATATGTATCTTCCATTAATTTTACCTATGTAATTCTATATAGTTTTAAAATTCTAAGCCAATTTTACAAATTAATACATCCTAATATTAAACAATACCTAAATATATCTTTTACCAATATTCCATAGTCAATCCATATTTAATAATCAATCATCCCTCCTCAAATTTCTACCACTGTTCTCATTTCTGGGTACCTCTCCTGTCTCTCCCCCTGTTCTCTCTCATTTGTTTCTCATTTCTCCCTCTTCCTCCCTTTTTTCTCTCATTCCTTCCCCCTCTCACTTCTCCTCTCTTTTTCCATCCCTGTCTCCTCCGCCTCTGTGTGTGTGTGTGTGTGTGTGAACTCTTGAACCATTTCCAAAAACAGGTGAGTTTTTTTCTCTGTTATTATTTGGATGCTTTTTACCATATGCTTAAATCAGGAGTCACTTCTCTCTCTCTTTTATCTCTTTCTCTCTCTCCCTTCCCCCTCTTTCTTTCTCTCCCTCCCTCCTCCCCTCCCACCCCTCCCACCCCTCCCTTTCTCCCTCTTTCTCCCCTCTCTTTCTCTCTCTCTTCCTTCCTCCATCCCTTTCTCGACACAGTAGAGCCGTCCACTTTCCCTCTCGTCAGGAAGGGGTTTGAAGACCGCAACACGCTGCGGCTCTGAGCACGCCAACACCATGACTGACCCCCTTCCCTCTTTTTTTTCTGTTTCTCTGTGTGCATTTGTTGCAGCCTCAGTCTCTTCCATCTTATTCCTCCCTCCTTCTACCCTCGTCCCTCCACGAAGGTTGCCATTCCCCTCACGTTGCCTGCGGGTGCTCAACGAGAGAAGACTTCTCCTTTTTTTTCTCTTCTCCTGTGAGTCTTTTTTCTCTTTCTCTCTCTCCCTTCCCCCTCTTTCTTTCTCTCCCTTCCTTCCTTCCCTCCCTCCCCTCCCTTTCTCTCTCCCTCTTTCTCCCCTCTCTTTCTCTCTCCCTCCCTCCCTCCCTTTTTCTCAACGAGAGAAGACTTCTTCTTCTTTTTTTCTCTTCTCCCGTGAGTCACCGCCGGCTTGTTTTGTTTTATTTAACCGGAGGGACCAGCTTAGAAGTGTCCCCAATGCCACACGTCATCCTCCCCATGTCAGCACCAGTCTCAGCTATCCCTTCCCTCTCTCCTCCATTCAGCCTTCCCATTTTTTCTCTATATTTTTTTCACCATATTGTTCATTGAAGACCTTACAGCAAGGACAGAGCAGGGGTGCCTGTTCTGCCGGGCTCTCTGATAGTAGCCTCCTGAAAATTCAAGGGTACAAATTTCAGGCACACACACGTTTGAAAATTAAAAACAATGTTCTTTATCACAAAATTCAAAATAAACTAAGCACTCTTTTTGTATTGCAAAGAGCACTTGTCCCAAAACAACCCAATAGTCTGTACAATTACCCTTAAGCAGTCATTAAGTACTTAGCTAGCAGCTGTGAAGAAACTTCACACCCCTTCTTCCAACGAAGTGAGACACACATACACACACACACACGTTGCTCTGCTTTGTTTTCAAAGGCGTGAAAAAGCAACCAAGTCCAGAAAACACAGGATTCCTGATGAACTGCGATCAGATATTCTTCCACAACCGCCAAACCCACATGCTGCTATTTATAGCAGCAGCCCTAATTACTGGAGCCCCACCCAAACTCAGGTGGCCTCACTTATTTCCTCTAATATGTACTTACTTGGTCTCTTCTACGCATAATTCTGTGCTTGCGTGGGTCCAAAACATCATCATCTGAATAAATGGAAGATAAGGGAGATTGACTGCCTCGGCTGTGTGCCAAGCCCCCCTCTTCTGAGTCACTCCCACCTTCTTCTTCGTCTGAGGAAACTAAACTCTGAACTGATTCTTTCGGCAATAACACAGGCCTGTGACATGTTGAATTTTCCCCTGCATCCACCTCCCCATTCCCTGGGGCAGGAGCTGGGCCAGAGCTAACCACAACAGTGCCTGGCCCTTTTTTTCCCCCTTTGCCACCGGCGGTGCCATGTTGAAACAACTGCTGCCGCAGCCCTCACCTCAACCTGCTGCACCTTCCTCGGGGGCCCCAATGCCACCACCTCTGGCTGTTGCTGCCACCGTCGCTGCCGCCACTTCCCACAAACCCAACCCACCCACAGCCAGCCTCCCTCACTTTCTCTCTCCCTCTCTTTCTCCCTCCCTCTTTCTTTCACCATCTTCCTTCCTTCCCCCTCTCTCTTTTTTGCCTACCTTTAGCAAAAGCGACACCAGATCTTCCAACAACACAGGCTCAGGCAGCGGGGTGGCGGAGGTGAGGGGCTTGCAAGCGCCCCCCCGCCCCCCTGGCACAAGGCGAGCACAGTGGTCAGGGGGTTGCTGTCAGGGCAGCAGGGGCCCACTGATGTCAAGCCCGGCGGAGGCGAGTAAAGCTGGCTGCCCAGGTGTTCTGGATTCTGGTTGGAACTTTGGTTAATTGGAAATAATGCTTACTGGATGCAGAGATTTATAAGTAAAAACTCAATCTTTATTTCTCCTTTCCTCCATATTCAAAATGCATTACAGGCAGTCAAATTCTTTCCTCTTATTCCTTCACGGTAAGAGGACACAAAAGCCTTTCTCTAGACCTCCTCCCTTATCTTAAGATTGATGGCTAGGCTGCATTAGATCAAAGCAATAAAAACATCTGTTAAATAGCCATATTGACACACGTCCATGATGGATTTACAACATTGAAAACTCTGCCCTTCTTCTCCGCTGGCACCCAGATGTGATGAATAAATCATTTAAGTAATTAACCCATTCCTCCCCTTAATATTTCTTCCCTGACACTTCTTCTCTGCGTCTCTGCACCCTTCTGAAATGCGGATTTAACCATCTATTATCTGTCTCTTCTTCACTGGCATCTGGGCTCATAGCAATGTCCTGTGGCTGGCCTCCCACCTGTTCTGACACCTGTAACCCAGGACCTGCCACTAATTCATAAACACCATCTGAATCAGAATCTGCAAACGCTTCAACATTTTCCAACTCACCAGGAGTATATACAACACCAGGGATGCAGCACATTTGAAAAGTGCACGTTTGAAAAGTGCACTGCTTTCCTGGGCGGCTGGCTTTGCAGGCCGGTGCAGGGCTTGACATCAGCGGGCCCCTGCTGCCCCGACAGCAATCTCCCAACTGCCATGGTCCCCGCCCCCCAGCAATGGACTGTTAGTAGCACTGGAAGGAGGTGTAAAACCTGGTGCACTGTCATTCACCCGCGGGCAGGATAAATGGCCTGAGCTGGCCGTATGTGGCTCGCGAGCTGTAGTTTGGGGACCGCTGCAGTACAGTCTCAGTTATCCAACATAAACGGGCGGGCTGATAGTTGGATAGCCGAAATGTCAGATAATCCATACTCTACTGTACTGCTTCCCTCCTTGCCTCTCTCTCTCTCTCTAGCTTGCTTCCCTCCTCAGCTGTCTCTCTCTGTAGCTCACCTGCTTCTGTCCCTGTCTCTCTCTCTCTCTCGCTCACCTGCTTTCATCCGTGGCTCTCTCTCTCGCTCGCTTGCTCACCTGCTTCCATCCCTGGCTCTCTCTTTCTCGCTCACCCACTTCTGTCCCCATCTCTCTCTCCCCCCCACTTCCATCCCCGTCTCTCTCTCTCTCTCTCTTGCTCACCCGCTTGCCTCCTCGGCTTTCTCTCACTCGCTCGCTCGCTTCCCTCCTCCTAGTTTGCTTCCCTGTCATGGCTATCATGTTTGGGGGGGGTGTCTGGGGGGCGTGGAAATGCCTACAGCCACGATGCTGGATAATCCAGAGTGTCAGATATCTGAAGGATGTATAACTGAGATGCTACTGTATATATGTACAGTATGTATAAGATACATATATATGAAAGCACAAGATACATATATGTGTATGCATGAGCTTTGCAGGATTAAAAACCTTAGCTTAGTTTAGTTTTAGTTTAGTTTATTTTACTATCATTGTACCTTGTAAAATGAAATTAAATGCCATCTTCAGTGTACATTATAATTATAAAAATAACACACAAATACACATTCTTCACATTCTATATTGAACAGAATTGAAAACTGATATTGAACTAATATTGCACTCTATGGTAGAATTCAATATAGTTACTGCCCTGAGAAGCTGTTTTTCAGCCTATTGTTTTTATTATCCTACCATCTGTTGTGTTTGGGCCTGGGCCAGCCGTTGCTCCCACAGATGGGAGAGACGCGGCACACACTGAATGCGAAAGCCTGGCTGACAGCCAGGAAGATGTGGCAGACAGCCAGGAAGACGTGGCAGACAGCCAGGAGGACGAGGCCACTGGTACGCAGGATTCAGCAGACAGCCCAGGGGATTTGGCATACAGTCCCTCAGACAGTCTTTCATCTCTGGATTCTTCTGCAGATCAATATATTGATCTGCGTAGCAGAAGAGCTATGCAGAGAAGGGATCGACTGAAGGAGTATTACAAGTCATCATAGTAGCACCTGGGCTGGGTGTGGTTCTTATACTGAGGGCTGGGTGTGGTTTCCTTAATGAGGGCTAAAGGGATAAAAGGGAACAGAGGCCCAAGGCAAACTGTGGCTGTTTATCTGTGTTATTTTGTGGTTCCTGCTCTGAAGTTTCTGTTCCGTGCCATTGGAGTTTCAACCCCGCTTTTTCAGACAAGTGGGAGGTGAAAACTCTGGGACTTGCTGTTTGCTTCAAAGATTCAAAAGGACTCCTGAAACGTCTTTGCTCATTCCAGGTTTTCTTTGTTTGTTTTTCCTGTGTTTTTGTATGCGGCTGAAGTAAGCCTTGCACTATCATTGTTTTTGGACACTAAGAACTGTTTTGAGTAAACCCTTTTTTGTTTATTTAATACAGGTTTGCTGATTAGCAGAGCACGTGTGTGTTTGATTTCTTTTCCTTGGACTATTATGCATTACCTGAGCCAGTCAGGCAGAACACCATCTGGCAGTAATAGTTCAAGAAAAGGGTGCCAGGATGAGATGGATCTTTAAGTATGTTTTGAACTTTCTTAAGGCAGCAGGAGCTATACAGCTCTTTCAAAGAAGAAAGAGGACAACCAATCAGCCACCCAGAGCCATTAGGGAGTTGGGTGGCAAAAAAATGGAACTAAATAAATAAATGACCCTCTGGGCAATGACATTAACCCTCTGGAGTGATGTCTTATCTGCCACTGTGCAGTTGGCAAACCATACATAGGTGCAGTAAGTTAAAATACTCTCTACGGTGCAGTGATAGAAGGTCATCAGCACTTTTTCATTTAGTTGTTGTTTTCTGAGAAGTCTCAGAAGTGAAGGGCTCCTCATCACCGGTGCTACCAGTGTGCTCCTGGTGACCAGTGTGGGTGAATGCGCTAGTGCGAGGTTTGGCTTCTGCACATGTGCAGGAAGTGAAATCTCACACGAGGATGCTAATGCAAGAGAGATTTTGCCAATTTTTGATAATTTCTCGGCTTCCGCGTCTGCATGGAAGCAAAAAAGCCCCCAAATTGGTGAAATCTCATGCACATGAGGGTCCTCACATGAGATTTTGCTTCCTGTGCATGTGCAGAAGCTGGATCTTATTCAGGTGCGCACTTGCACACAATGGGGATGCAGAGATTCATGTGCATCTCCATTTTTCCAACCAGGACTGCATTCCAGACCGTCCATGAAGCAGTCTCAGGTAGTATAATCTTTGCTGGGCCCTTTTGACCAGTGCTGCAATTTGAGTGTTGTGGTTAGCTATGGCCCAGCTCCTGCCCCAAGGAATGTGGAGGTGGATGTGGGGAAAACATCCACATGCCACAGGCCTGTTTTGCTCTCGACAGAGTCTGCCAGCAAAGTATCCTCTGATGAAGGAAATGTGGGTGTGATTGAAGAGGGGGGCTTGGCTGACAGCCCAGGAGGAGATCAATCTTCCTTATCTTCCTTATCTTCTTTGGATTCAGAGGAGGAATGTATGATTGACCCACGCATGAGTAGAGTTATGCATAGGAGAGAACAACTTAAGAAATATTACAGGAGATAAGAGAGGCCACCTGTGTTTGGGTGGGGCTCCAGTAATTAGAGCTGCTGATAAAAGAGCAACGTGCTAATTTGGCCATTGTGGAGGATTATCTGATCGTAGTTTCATCAAGACCGTGGATTGTTGTTTCCTGTTTGTATTCAAGACTGTGTGTGGAATTCCTTGACTCTGGATTATACTTCATTGTGAGTGTTTGGAGAACATTAGTGGACTCAATTTCCCTGGTTTATTCATTTATTTATTTTATTTATTTATTAGATTTGTATGCCGCCCCTCTCCGCAGACTCAGTTTGCATTTAAACTGTGCATTGTTTGTAAAAGAAATCCCTTTGAAATTTAAAAGGGAATTTTTTCTTCTCTTCTGTTGAGAAAGAACATTTATTTTGCATTCAATCGTGTGTGTGTGTCTGCTTGGACTAATTACCCTGTAATTACAGGCGGTTGGCACATGCCGGCAGAACAGAATAATCCTCCACCCCCCAGACACACACCGTTCAGGTTGGGGTGTTTTTGGAACTGTCTGCTTCTCTTTTGTCTGGCATTTATCTGATCATGGCTGCTGGCATGGCCAAAATGCAGACAGTGTTTGATGCTTTGCGAATGAAGATTCAAGCCTTAATACAGACAGTGCTTCAGTTGCAGAACCAGGTGGACATCTTATCTCAGCAGCCTGCCATTCCACAGGTTCAACCAGCAGCTCCTGCTCCACAGCCCCTACCAAGGAGGAAATGCTTTGTGGCCATGCCTGAAAAGGTTTGGGGTGACAGACACATGTTTTTAGCTTTCCTCAGCCAGGTGCAGTTATTTATTAATGCACAACTGCCCCATTTTCCACAGGATGCAGAGAAGGTGGCCTTCCTCTGCAGTTTGTTGGCCAGCCCTGCTGCTTCCTGGGTGTCTCCCTTTCTGGACAGAGATGATCAGATACTGCAAGATTATACCACCTTTTGCAGCCACTTGCACCGGCAGTTTTCAGATCCGGTGTGGGAGCAGACGGCCACGAGGGCATTGAAGCAGTTGAAACAAGGCTCGCACCCATTAGCGGAGTATTTAAGTGACTTTCATAGCCTCATTGGACAAGTGCAGTGGAATGAGGCCGCCTTGATGGAGGCGTTTCTGGATGGCTTGTCAGAGACTATGCTTGATGAGCTGCTGCCGGGCACCCTGGATGAGCTGGAGCAGCACTGTTTGGCCATTGAGGCTTGGCTGCTGGCTTGAGAGGTGCACCGGGCTGGGCGGTCCTCCCCCCGCATTTCTGGCATCACGCCAGTGCCTGCTCCACAGCAGGGGGTGTCTGCTATGCCAGTGCAGATCCCGGTTCCTGTACCCCATCGCTTCATGCCAGCCCTGCCTCCTCGCATGGTGGATCGGGTCCCCGAGGGAGAGCCCATGGATGTGAGCTTCATTCGATCCCACGTGACCCCGGAGGAGAGGGCACATCAATGTGCAACAGGCCTGTGCTACTATTACAGGGGGGCAGGTCATTTCGTCAATGCTTGTCCTCGCAAATGACGGAGCACGGCTGCTGCCGCGGTCCCAACACCTCCCGGTCCTATTGTTGCCACACCAACCCTGGCAGGACAGCTTCCAGAGTCTTCAATCAGTGTTCCCACCATAGTCCCGGATTCCCTGTTGGCGGTTCCCATGCCCCTTGGTTTCCCCGCCGGCTGTACAGTCGGGAAACGAGGGCAGCCCAGCTTGGTAGCAATGCTAGATCGGGCTGGCATTTCATCAGCCAAAGATTCTAAGGCTAATGACCCCGGAACGCACCATCACCTCATGATTAATGTCAAACTCCTTGTGGCTCATCGTACCCAATCGATTTCAGCTCTTGCCCTCATCGATTTGGGGACTACCACGAATTTCCTGGATGCGGAGTTCGCACAGCGACATTTGTTGCCCTTGTGTCCTGTGAACCCCCCGTTGACTGTAGAAACAATAGATGGGCGGGTGTTGTTGTCTGGGCCCATCCAATTTCAGACCTTGCTGGTGCGGATCAGCATTGGAACTCATGAGGAGGCGTTACAATTTTACGTCACGCGGGGCCTCCATTTCCCTATCATTTTGGGGTTGTCGTGGTTAAGGACACATGATCCTCATGTGGTGTAGTTGCAGAACATTGTTACGTTTTCCAGTCTACAATGTGTGGACCATCATCATCCTGTTTGTGCAATTCAAGGGGCTGTAATTCCCGCTGCAGTGTTACTGGAGTGCCTCACTGACTTTGTGGATGTATTTAATGAAAAAGAGGCAGATCAGATGCCTCTGCATCGCCCTTATGATTGTGCCATAGAACTGTTCCCCGATGCCAAGCTCCTGGCGGGTTGATTATATTCTATGTCAGAACCCGAATTTGTGGCCCTCAAGAACTTCATAGACAAAAATCTGGACAAAGGATTCATCAGCCCTTTATCAGCGCCTGTTTTGTTTGTCAAGAAAAAGACTGGAGACTTACATCTGTGCTGTGATTTCCAGCGCCTGAATGCCATTACAGTGTGCAACCGCTATCCTTTGCCACTAATCCCGGAATTAATGGAACGTTTACGAGCTGCCACTGTTTTTTCCAAGATAGACCTATGCAGTGCTTATAATTTGGTACATATAAGGCCAGGGGATGAGTGGAAAACAGCGTTTGGCACCCGATACGGGTATTTTCAGTATACAGTGATGCCCTTTGGACTCACAAATGCCCCAGATGTTTTCCAGCATTTGATGAACGATGTATTCAGGGACATGTTAGACCATTTTTGGTCATATATCTGGATGACATTTTGGTGTACTCCCCCTTCAAGTCCCGCCATTTTGGACATTTGCGCCAGTTTCTGCTCCGTTTGAGAGAGCAGCGTTTATATGCTAAGCTGGAGAAGTGTCATTTTCTGCAGACCACTATAGAATTTTTAGGACATGTCATTTCTCCAGGGGGCATAGCCATGGGCCCGGGCAAGGTGTCGGCACTCAAGACCTGGCAACCCTCAAGGAGAGTCAAGGATGTGCAGAGATTGTTGGGGTTTGCGAATTATTACCGCACATTCATACCAGGATTTGCCCATTTGACCGTGCCTCTCACCCATTTTTTGCAGAAACAGGTCTCATTTCACTGGGGTGAGGAGGAGCAGCGGGCTTTTGTAGCTCTTAAGGACACTTTCATGAAAGAGTCCTTGTTGCAGCATCCAGATCCATGTCAGTCATTTGTTGTTGAGACCAACGCCTCTGATGTTGCCGTCAGTGCTGTAGTTCTACAGGCCCATCCCAAAGGTGGTACCTTGTTTCCGTGTGCTTACCAATCCAGAAAACTCACGTCCTCGGAAAGAAACTATACGATCTGGGAAAAGGAACTTCTGGCAGTCAAGTTGGCCTTTGAGATGTGGAGACATCATCTCGAGGGCGCATGGCACCAGGTAGAGGTCAGGACAGATAAAAAAAATTGGAGTATCTGCAAACGGCCTGAAAGTTGAAACAACGACAGATACGCTGGTCCTTCTTTTTCACCAGGTTCAACTTTTGGATACGGTACACACCCAGTTTCCAGAATCCCAGGGTGGATGCTTTGTCTAGGAAACCAGAGTTTCTGCATCTGAAAGACCCGGCCCCATTACAAACCATCTTGCTGGCGGAAGCGTTGGCTGCTGCTCAGGACCCTGTCGACTTGCGGAGGCGTATCTGGGAGATGCAGTGGGGGATGAGTTTGTGGCACAGTGGGTGAGGGAGATGGTGCCCAATTCTCCCTGGACATTTGCTGAGGGACTGCTCTGGTACCGGGGGCAGTTGTACGACCCAGCAGGGCCGCTTCGCAGATTGATTATGTCTCAATGACATGACAATCCTGTGGCGGGTCATTTTGGCTTGTTTAAAACCTTGGACTTAGTGACCCGAACATTTTGGTGGCCACAAATCCAAGATGACGTTCACTCCTATTTTGCCACATGCGAATGGTGTCGTGCAGCCAAGTCAGCCCCAGGAGCCCCACCAGGATTATTACAGCCATTTCCAATGCAATGAGCTGTGTCCATGGACTTTGTCTCACACTTGCCCCTCTCGTCGAGGTTCACCACAGTCATGGTGGTGATGGACATGTTGACAAAAATGGTCCATTTCATCCCCTGTCGCCAGTTACTCACAGCCCATGTCACTGCTCAACTGTTTTGCAGCATGTATTCTGGCTCCATGGACTTCCAGATCGGGTTGTGTCAGACCGAGGACCTCAGTTCACGGCACGGTTCTGGAAAGAACTTATGTCTGCTTTACAAGTCCAGGTTTGTCTTGCTTCGACCCAGCATCCTCAGACAGATGGTGGGACAGACAAAACCATTGGCATTTTGGAACAATACCTGCAGTGCTTTGTGTCAGACCGGCAGGCTGATTGGTCATGTTTCTTCCCGGTAGCGGAGTTTGCATTTAATAACTCCCGCCGTACCTCCATAAGACTCATGCCATTTTATGCAAACTATGGCTTCCATCCCCAGTTTTTCCCATTAACCCTGTTAGATTCCCTGGTCTCAGCAGCAAAGGACTTCTTATCAGAACTGCAAGCAGTTCATGAGATGATGAAGCGGTATTTGATTAAGGCCAAAGAGGACTACAAGCAGGTGGTGGACCGGTCCTGGCGAGATGTCCCCCTGTTGGCTGTTGGTGACCAGGTGTGATTATCCACCAAACACATCACTTTGGAATTACCTCAATGTAAACTGGATCCACACTTCATGGGACCTTTCCCGATTGAGAAGGTCAACAATCCGGTCGCCTATCGGGTTACTTTGCCTGACAACCTGCATGTTCACCCCGTTCTCCACCGTTCCCTTTTGGTTTCTCCAGATTGCCCACTTCGTCCCAGTGTCCCCCTTTTGCCTGCACCCTGTGTTCAGGATCATCTGCCCGAGGTCATGATCCATGCCATCTGGGACTCCCGTTGGGTGGACGATTGTTTTCAACATCTTGGTCGTGGGTGGAGGCTGCCCTGGTTGATGCTCCTGCCCTTGTCCGGGCTTTTCATGAACAATTTCCACAGAAGCCCCATCCCTTGCACTGGAGCCAGGGGACGGGCCTTCCAGGGGTGGTGGTGTTGTGGTTAGCTCTGGCCCAGCTCCTGCCCCAAGGAATGTGGATGTGGATGTGGGGGAAACGTCCACATGCCACAGGCCTGTTTTGCTCCCGACAGAATCTGCCAGCGAAGTACCCTCTGACAAAGGAAGTGTGGGTGTGATGGAAGAGGGGGGCTTAGTTGACAGCCCAGGAGGAGATCAATCTTCCTTATCTTCCTTATCTTCTTTGGATTCAGAGGAGGAATGTATGATTGACCCACGCATGAATAGAGTTATGCATAGGAGAGAACAACTTAAGAATTATTACAGGAGATAAGAGAGGCCACCTGTGTTTGGGTGGGCCTCTAGTAATTAGAGCTGCTGATAAAAGAGCAACGTGCTAATTTGGCCATTGTGGAGGATTATCTGACCGTAGTTTCATCAAGATCGTGGATTGTTGTTTCCTGTTTGTATTCAAGACTGTGTGTGGAATTCCTTGACTCTGGATTATACTTCATTGTGAGTGTTTGGAGAACATTAGTGGACTCAATTTCCCAGTGACTGGGTTAGAAATTGGTTTGCATTTAAACTGTGCATTGTTTGTACAAGAAATCCCTTTGAAATTTAAAAGGGAGTTTTTTCTTCTCTTCTGTTGATAAAGAATATTTCTTTTGCATTCAATCATGTGTGTGTGTCTGCTTGGACTAATTACCCTGTAATTACGGGCGGTTGGCACACGCTGGCAGAACAGTGAGCACTGCAGGTTAGGTGTTATTTTATGATCACCCAGAATCTTAAAACTAGCCACTTGCTCCACTCGGTCCCATGGCTGGATGTCTGATTATTCCTTCTATATTCCTTCTATAATCCACTATAAGCTCCTTGGTCTTATTGGTATTAAGGTGCAAGCTATTATCTCCACACCACAAAAGCAACTAGTCCCCCTCATCTCAATAGGCAGACTCATCCCCCCTGGAGATGAGTCCCACCACTGTTGTATCATCTGCAAATTTAGTAATAGTATTATTAGCATAAGTGGGAATACAGTCAAGCACATAAAGAGTATAGAGTAAGGGATTCAACATGTAACCCTGTGGTGTACCAGTGTTAAGAATAAGGGCAGAAGAGATACAATTACCTAATCTGACCCTCTGAGAGTGGCCAGATAGGAAATCCATAATCCAAAGGCAGATTAATAAGAAAGTCCAAGATCCATAATTTCAAATAGCAGTCTATTTGGAAGTATTATTTATTACTTAGACTTAGATTTATGTTAAATGCAGAGCTAAAAATCTACAAAAAGCATCCTTACATAGTTATCCCCGTCTGTTCCAAACAAGTCATTGCAGTGTGTAGACTGATGGCTATAGCACCCTTTGTAGGTCTGTTTCTTCTGTATGCAAACTGGTGTTTATCAAATTTATTTTATTTGTTTATTTATTTCTTAGATTTGTATGCCACCCCTCTCCGAAGACTCGGAGTAATGATGTTCTGGCAGACCAATTTCTCAAAGCACTTCATGATGACAGGAGTGAGTGCCACTGGTTGGTAATTGTTGAGGTCAGCGTTGCCTGTAAGCTGCGCATGTGCGCCCCCCTCAAAATACCCCCCTACGCACCCTTTTCCTTGGGCGCACACTCCCCATCCTCCTGCCAGCCTGTGGGGGGGTGCGGGGGCAGGGAGGTGCCTGCAGTAGGAGGAAAGGGAGCCACGGCCGCCCCTGCCTCCCCACGGTGCCTCCGGCCCCCTCGCGCCCCTGGCCTCTCGGCCCTGCCCCCCGCCCGCCCGATCTGCCCCCTCTCCTCCTCCGCCACCTCCTGCCTTGGGGCGCGACTTCTCTCACGGCGGTGGCGGCTTCAGCTTCGGCTTCTCAGGATGAAAGCGCTCCCAGCCAGGGGGCTGCGAGAGAGGGCTTTCTCCGTCCGCTTCAGAAATGTCCGCCCCGCCCCTCTCGCAGCCCCCCTCACTGGGAGTGCTTTCATCCCGGTCTTTCAGCAAGGGGGCTGCAGTAGAGGCAGGGCAGGTGTTCCCGAAGCGCTCGGAGAAAGCGCTCTCGCAGCCCCCTCGCTGACAGAGAGAGGGAGAGAGAGAAAGTGAGAAAGAGAGAGAGAGAAAAAGGAGGGGAGAGATAGCAAGAGAGAGAAGAGAAAGAAAGAAAGAGAGATAGAAAGAAAGAGAGAGAGAGAAAAGCAATAGAAAGAGAGAAAGAAAACAAGAGAGAGAGAGAGAAAGAGAGGGAGAGAGAAAGTGAGAAAAAGAGAGAGAGAGCAAGAGGGGGAGAGAGAAAGAGAGAGAAATGACTCTTGATTTAAAGCATATGGTAAAAAGCACCCAAATAATAACAGAGGAAAAAAACCCAGCCGTTTGTGTGTGTGTGTGTGTGGACTCTTGAACCATTTCCAATAGCTCACCTGTTATTGGAAATGGTTCAAGAGTTCACACATACACACACACACACACACACACACACACAAGGGGGGAGGAGACAGGGATGGAAAAAGAGAAGGTAGTAATAATAGTAATAGATTTTGGTTTTGTTTTATTATTAATTTCTTTTAATAAAAAAAGGGAATTTTTTCTTATTCATTCATTCGTTCGTTCGTTCGTTCGTTCGTTCATTCATTCATTCATTCATTCATTCATTCATTCATTCATTCATTTATTTATACTTCTATGCTGCCCAGTCCCAAAGGGACTCTTGCTCAGACACTATACTTTTCCGCCCACACCGAAAAAAAATTAGAGGGAACATTGGTTGAGGTTATTGATAGGGAACCTCTTTGCAGCGGAACAATGGTGGAAGCCTTCAAACAAGATGGAATAGTGGACTGCGATAAAGACTGATAGAAGGTTATGGTAAAGTCTCCAGATTTGTTTAGAAACAACAAGGTTTGGAAATGCTGTTTAACTTTGCTCTTATTACGCCAATCTCTTTTGAGAAAAGCAAAAACTTTTACAGTTCATTGGGTTTTTTGGAGCTGATATTACCTCATCTGGTTCTGACAAGTAGCTATTTAAATGTTTGGTCAGAATATGAAAATTCCAGATGGGGGACAGTCTTAGCAATATTGAAAGAGCCTAGTGGTCTAGTGGTTAAGACACCATGCTAGAAAGTGAGAGCTATTTGTAAAAATAATAAACATGGGATACAAAGAAACAAGTAAATAAGGAACTCCTCAACAATGACTTACATAATAGTCTAGGACAGTGATGGCAAACCTATGGCATGGGTGTCCACAGGTGGCACATGGAATCGTATTTGCTGGCCAGCTAATTTGGGTGGCTAGGGCTCCTCCAATTGATGTTTCATCTATTTGTTCAAACTTAATTGAGCATTTTAGGGCTTTAGTTTTTATTCCTAATTGTTCAATGATTGGGTGCCTAATTAGACATCTGGTATCTATTATTGTTTCTCCTTGCTCACCAGTCTCAGGCACCATCAACTTCACTTTAATTGAAAAGGGTGGGGTGGTTGCACTCACCATCAAGTCATCTTTGTCATTAGCCTGACCAGGAGGAGCTCCTTGGGCAAGAGGTTCCTTGCTTTCTCCAATGGGGAAGGGAATCTTTACAGCTTGTTGGGCAAATTGGCGGCTTTAGTGGAGCCCTTTAATGGAGCCCTCGGGCAGCCATGGTGGGGCATTGTTGTGGAACCAGCATGGGTGCCAGACACTTGGAAGCCCGATGGCCCACTTGTCCATAATGGTAGCATAATCCCTGTGGGCTGAGCAGGAGGGGCCTCAGCAGGTTTATTCAGAGGACATCTAGCCAGAGTTCTCCATGGGGACTCCTCAGTAAAGGGTTTGCACTGTGGTTGAATTTCTCTATCCTTAGCTATTGACATGGTGTATCAGTCTTGCAGCTGTTCTGTTACTCCTCTGATGCCACAGGCAATTCTGATTTTTTGATCAATGGCTTCTTTAAAATAGTGTAGAATAGTCTGTCCGGCCAATGCATTAGATTCCCTGCGATCCATCTAAAGTCCTTTATTCATCCATTACTTTGCTTCATCACTTTTATTGTGGGTTCATTTTCATTGATTCAGCCAGGGTCTTCAAATCTGGCCTGAAGCAGCTCAACAAAACCTTCTGCATCGTTTAGTTCAGCAGCTCTCTCCTTATGTAGTTTGGCTAAACACTGCTATGCTGGGATCGTGAGGCATATTGAGGTCATGATGATCCCCCCCAAAAGTGGAGAAGATGGTGCTGGCATCCACTGGCACTAGATTCATCCCTGGCTGGGATAGAATCCCCAGCCTGGGGGGCGATACCCTCTGCAGGGAATAGCATGAAGGCAGGCTGGCGAGGGGGGCAGCTGACATCTGTAGCATTTCCCAGTCTGTTGTCTGCTGTCTCCCTCCTGCTGCTTGACCTGCTGTGTGGATCCGATCCCATGGTCATCCCTGGCTGAGTAGAAAGGGGCCACCAACACCGTGCAAGTTCCACAGCCAGGTTCTGAATTGGGAAAAGTAAAAGTGGGTTGTGTTAAGCTCCATCTCACTTAGAGAGGTTGGGAGCACAGTGCATAACTTCTCACTTCAAGCCATTCAAAATGCTCCAGGAGCCACACCCTGTGAGAGGAATCCATCGAGGAAGGAATTAACCAGATATTCTAGATCCCTCTGGGGAGAGTCAGAGCACTTGCTAATGATGGGCCTAGAACTATTGATGAAATGATAGCAGTGTTCCAATATTTGAGGAGCTGCCTCAAAGAAGAGTGGGTCAACTTCTTTTCCATAGAATCAGAAGCCAAGATAAGAAAAATGAATGGAAACCAATCAAGGAGAGAAACAACCTAGAACTTAGGAGACATTTCCTAAAAGTGAGAACAATTAACCAGTAGAACAGCATGACTTCAGAAATCGTTAGGTCCTCCATCATTGGAAGCTTTTAAGACAAGACTGGACAGCCACTTGTCTGGAATGATATATAGGGTCTCCTGCTTGAACAAAAGGCTGAACTAGAAGACCAAAGTCCTTTCCAGCTCTGTTATTCTGTTATCAGTACAGGTAGCCCTCGAATTATGAATGTAATGGAGCCTGCCAATTATATTCATAACCAAGGATTCAATGGAGTAACTCATGGAAAATGAATGTGAAAACTCCCTGTTTTTGCCTATGCATTCACTAATCGAATGTGGAAGCCGTTAGAAGTGCACGTGGGGTATCTCAGAATGGGGAAGGCCACGGGAGGAGGGCTGGAGCAGACCACCTGCTTAAGGCCACCCAAGGCCTCCTCCAACCCACCGAAATATCTCATGCTCCCCACAATTGCTTCCCCTCATCCTGCCACACCTGGTCACATATCTTGTCAAGATCTAGCAAACTGTCTCTTCTCCAGCCTCTCTATTGTGCAAGAACATGGCCCCAGAAGCTTCCTTTCTCCACACAAAATGTTTGCAAGTCAATGGGATTGGATGTGGGAAGTGAAATTGTCCTGCTCTCAAAGAAACCACAACAGAGAGGAGACAGATCTTTGCAAAGCAAGTGAATCCGTATAACCACTAGCCAAAGCTAGTTATTGTTTTCTGCTCTCTTCTATATTTCTGGGTTGTCTGCCTAATAGGCAGGATGTTCTCCAGAGTTATGCTGCAACATAGTACAGGAAGTATTGCCCAGTTGTCAAGGCAACACAGATATGCTTAATTTCCAGTCTGTGAAGCAGAGATGCAGCACTGCATATAAAATAGGTACGGACCTTTATTGAATAGGCAACTAAGCACTGTGCTAATACATTTTCTCTTACATACACACATGCAAACAGTCAGATTGTTGCAATGGAATGGAATGAGGCCAGAATTCTATAGAGCAGTGGTCACAAACAGGTTATCCATAAGAAAATTTTGGTGGTCGTGAGACAGATTTCTGGCTTTTTTGCTTCAATGGTTGTGCAGAAGCAAAATAGCCCCCAAATCAGTGAAAACAAGGTAAGTGACTGCCACACCACTGCTCGCCATGCCCCTTGTGGCAGCTCTGCAGTAAGCAGCACACTCCGCCACCTACCATGAGTGGTGGCTCCACTGCGAGTGGCCTGTTTGCTTGGCCCCCACCTGCCTCATTGTTCCACTGCTCTGCTGCTCTGCCTATCGCCTGCCATGCCATGAGCGGTGCCTCTGACGTGAGCAATCTGGCTTTACCTTAAATTTGGAGGCTCACTCTGGTGCTCGCGCAATGGCTTCTCCCTCGCACAGGGCCACCATCAGGAATTTTGGGGCCCCATGCAGCCTAAGTGTCTGGGCCCCCCCGGCCATTTTAAAACTACTGCCCCCCAAATCCGGTGCCATGCCCACCATGGCCACACACCCTGGGGAAGCCCTCCCCCGGCACTCTGAGGTCAAACACAGCCCTGATGTGGCCCTCAATGAAATTGAGTTTGACACCCCTGGCCTAGAGGCTAAATCCTATGAACAAGGGCTAAGAGAATGAGTATGTTTAACTCAATAAATAGAAAACTGAGGGGGAATATAATAGTAGTTTCCCAATCCTTAAAGGGCTGCCACAGAGCAGATGGCATCTATTTATTCTCCATGCCACCTGAAGGTAGTACAAGAAGCAATGGGCGGAACCTCACCAAGAAGAAATGCAATCTGGAAATAAGGAAAAACTCGGGAAATAAGGAAAAACTCTCTGGAACCAGCTCCCCCCAGAGATTAGAACTGCCCCTACTCTTCCTGCCTTCCGAAAACTCCTCAAAACCCACCTTTGTCGTCAGGCATGGGGAAACTAAACATCTCCCCTGGGCACGTCAATTTATGCATGGTATGCTTGTGTGTGTGTCTGTTATCATATGGGGTTTCTTTTCTTAAATCGTTAAATTTTAATTAATTGGATTGTTGTGACTGTTTTTACATGTTGTGAGCCGCCCCGAGTCTTCGGAGAGGGGCGGCATACAAGTCCAACAAATAAATAAATAAATAAATAAATAGACTGGGCGGCATAGAAATAATTAATAAATAAATAAATAAATAAATAAATAAATCCCTTCCTTTTTATTAAAAGAAATTAATAGAAACATAGAAACATAGAAGACTGATGGCAGAAAAAGACCTCATGGTCCATCTAGTCTGCCCTTATACTATTTCCTGTATTTTATCTTAGGATGGATATATGTTTATCCCAGGCATGTTTAAATTCAGATACTGTGGATTTACCAACCACGTCTGCTGGAAGTTTGTTCCAAGCATCTACTACTCTTTCAGTGAAATAATGTTTTCTCAGGTTGCTTTTGATCTTTCCCCCAACTAACTTCAGATTGTGTCCCCTTGTCCTTGTGTTCACTTTCCTATTAAAAACACTTCTCTCCTGGACCTTATTTAACCCTTTAACATATTTAAATGTTTCGATCATGTCCCCCCTTTTCCTTCTGTCCTCCAGACTATACAGATTGAGTTCATGAAGTCTTTTCTGATACGTTTTATGCTTAAGACCTTCCACCATTCTTGTAGCCCGTCTTTGGACCCGTTCAATTTTGTCAAAATTAATTTTAAAAAACCAAAATCCATTACTATTAAAACTAAAACAACCAGCAAAACTATTAATAAAAACAGGTGAGGGCTGGGTTTTTTTTCTCTGTTATTATTTAAGTGCTTTTACCATATGCTTTAAATCAAGAATCACTTCTCTCTCTGTTTCTCTCTCTTTTCTGTCATTCTCTGCCTCAATCATTTTCTAATTTCTCTTTTTTTCTCCCTGTTTTTCTATCATTTCTCTCTCTCTTCCTTCCACTCTTCTCTCTCTCTCTCTTTCTTCCTCTTTTTCACTCTCTTCCTTCCTCTCTCATCTCTTTCTTTCTTTCTTTCTCTTTCTCTTTCTCTCTCTTGCTTTCTTTCTCTTTCTCTCACTCCCTTCCTCTCTCATCTCTTTCTTTCTTTCTTTCTCTATCTTGCTTTCTTCCTCTTTCTTACTCTCTTCCTTCCTCTCTCATCTCTTTCTTTCTTTCCTTCTCTCTCTCTTTCTCTATCTTGCTTTCTTCCTCTCTCTCACTCTCTTCCTTCCTCTCTCATCTCTCTCTCTGTTTCTATCTCTCTCTCCTTCTCTATCTTGCTTTCTTCCCCTCTCTCTCTTTCTTTCTTTCTCTCTCTTTCTCTATCTTGCTTTCTTCCTCTCTCACTCTCTTCCTTCCTCTCTCATCTCTCTCTCTCTTTCTTTCTTCCTCTCTCTCTCTTCCTTCCTCTCTCATCTCTTACTTTCTTTCTCTCTCTCTTTCTCTATCTTGCTTTCTTCCTCTCTCTCACTCTTCCTTCCTCTCTGATCTCTCTCTCTTTCTCTCTCTCTCCCCCTCTTTCTCTCTCTCTCTTTTTCTCACTTTCCCTCTCTTGTTTTCTTTCTCTCTCTCTCTTGCTTTCTCTCTCACACTCTTTCTATCTCTCGTTCTCTTTCTCTTGCTATCTTTCTCTCCCCCTATTTCTCTCTCTCTCTCTCTCTCTCACTTTCTCTCTATCTTGTTCTGTCATCGCTCTCACTCTCTCTCTCGTTCTCCAGAGGCTGGCGAAAGTAATTTTCAATTACTTTCAATTGTAATTTTCAATTACAATCAACCTATCTCTCCTTCCTTCCTTTCTCCCTCCCTCTTTTCCTTTCCTTCCTTCCTTCCCTTCCCCTTTCTCCTTCTTTCCCTTCTTCCTTCATTCCAACCAACCTATCTCTTCTTCCTGTTTCCTTCTCCTCCCTCTTCCCCTTCCTTCCCCTCCGTCTTTCCCTTCCTGCCCTCCCTATTTTTCCTTCCTTCCCTTCCCTTCTGTGTCCTCCTGGCCCTCTCTTCCCCTCCCCTCCCCTCCCTTTCCCCGACGACGGCAGCCCGTAGAGTCACACCCATCCCGGGCCGAGTTACAAGAGCCGCAGCCGGGCGGGGAGCGCCCCACTCGCTTCGTTCCCGCCGCAGGGCTCTGTCGGGAGTCCGCTGGTCTGGGCTCGGTCACCGCCAGTGGGGTGAACTTCATGCCCCCCCAGCGCCCACGGGTCAGACCCCCACCCAGCCCCTACTTTCTGCTCTCTCTTGCCTGCTCAGGTTGCTGCACCGAGGCACCCCCCGCCCCAGCCCCCTCCTCAGTTAGCCTGCCTTCTCCGCGGTCTTCCGCGGCGGCTTTTCGGGCGGAGGGGGCCTGGTTCCGTGGCGGGTCCGAGCCCCCCCCGGCCTCCCCCGCCCGGGGCATTTCCTCTCGGCGTCAAGGAGGCGCAGCGGCGGGCAAAGAGAGGGAAGGGGGGGCAGCGGCGTCCCTCCTGGCCTTGGCGGGCCGCCCGACCCTCCCCACCTCCTGTAAAGGCGGCGGGCGGTGGGGGGGAGAGCGAGGAGCCGGCTCCGGCAGGCGCGGGGCTTGGCTGGCTGGCTGGCGGGGGGAGCGCCGCTGGTGGTGCGGAGGGAGACCCTCCTCCGGGAGGGAGGGGGCCAGGCAGCAGCTAGCCAGCCAGCCAGCGGGATGGCGCTTCCGAGTTCGCAGCCAAACTTTGCACAGGCGGAGGCCGGCCGAAAGGAACGCTAGAGCGGGCGCACCTCCAGCCGCAGCAGCTGGGCTCAGCAGGAGAAGCGCCGCCCCCCCATTATTCAATTTCCCCGGGCCCGGTATGCCCCTCCCAGTAATACCCGTCTATCGGCAGCCCTGCCGCGGCATGGCAGGGAGCAGGCCAGGAAGCCCCGAGCTCTGGCTGCACGGCCTGCTCTCTGCTCTTCTGTGCTGCAGGCATCTCTCACCTTGGCGATGGCACCCCAAGCGAATCGTGGTCTTCAGGAGCACAGTGCTGCCCCCGAAGGCCATGACTCACTCATGGCGCCATCGCCATGTATGCCAAGAGATGCCTGCGGTGCGGAAGAGCAGGGAGTAGGTCACGTGGCCAGAGCTCAGGCCTGCTGCTGTTGCTGTTGGCCCCAGCTGCTACCTTAGGCACTGCAGCGAGCTTTGGCTGCTGTGCATGTGCAGCAGCCAAACACTCAAGCAAATGTCCTTCCAGCAAGGAGATTTTGGCAAAAAGGACCATTGAACTTACCTGAACAGTCTTCTCGCTGCACTGTGAGGAGAGTCCAATGTGGGTTATTCTTCAGCCTCATTGGCAGGGACTGAGTTAAAAATTAACATATTTATTATGTCCCGCCCACCACGGCCCCATTAGGTCAGTCAATAAAAACAGAGGAATAGTGAAAGTAAACAATTTTATTAACCTAAGAGTATTAAACTATCTAAGGTAGAACAGAGAAGTGATCCCCTGGGCCAAATAAGCTGGGTTGGATTTGGACTCTCTTCACAGTGCAGCGAGAAGACCGTTCAGGTAAGTTCAACGGTCTTTCTCCCCTGCACTGCTCGGAGAGTCCAATGTGGGATATACCCAAGCAACAGAACTAGGGGAGGATAGGCTGGACCAGGGGCGCCGGAGCACAGACCCTTTGCAGCACTCTTCGGCCAAAGGCTGCTTCTGCTGAAGCGAAGGCCTCTAGACGATAGTGTGTTATGAAGGTCGTGGGGGCCGACCAAGTTGTGGCCCAACAAATGTCCTCAATTGGAGCTTGTGTGGTCCAGGCAGCAGTAGTGGCTGCACTCCTGGTGGAGTGGGCTGTGACCCGATCTGGTAAAGGTGTAGAACGTGTCTTGTATGCTTCTATGATGCAAGAGTGGATCCATCTACTGATTGTCTTGGTGGATACCTTGTTACCCATGGATCCAGGGAGGAATGATACAAATAATGCCTCCGATTTCCTGAAGGTGTTTGTACGGCATACGTATATCTTCAATGCTCTACAAATGTCTACTTTATGCCAGCGGAGCTCTGATGGGTGTGATCCATGGGTGCAAAAATCAGGCAGAACTATGTCCTGAGACCTGTGAAATCTAGTGTTGATCTTAGTCAAGAAACTGGGATCTAATGGTAGAGTTACCCTGTCCGGATGGAAAACGCAGAGGTCCGGACGGACTGACAACGCCGATAATTCTGATACTCTGCGCGCTGAGGTTATGGCCACCAGGAAGGCCATCTTGACTGATAAAAGGCGAAGTATTACCTCCCTTAGTGGTTCGAATGGAGGTCCTGTAAGAGCCTGTAGGACCAAAGACAAATCCCAGGATGGGAAATGATGGATGACCAGTGGGGAAAGGTTTGAGGCCCCCCGGAGAAAATCCTTTACCCATGGGTGATGTGAAATTGGGCAGAGAGGATCTGGTCTTAAGACCATGGCTATAGCTGCCACTTGCCTGCGTAGAGTGTTGAGGGTCAATCCTTCATCGAGCCCTTTCTGTAGGAAGTCTAGAAGGTTAAGAATGGAAGACGAACAAGGTGGGACTCCTTGAGTCCTGCAGAACCTTCAGTAAGCTGCCCAGGTTGCTTGGTATATGCGAGTTGTCAATGGCCACCGAGCAGCTTGGATGGTATGCATGACTTTTTCCGGAAGGTGTTCCTTCCTCATGTGGTCCCCTTCAATTGCCACACAGCAAGTCTCCACCACTGAGGATCTGGGTGAACTATTGATCCTTGTGTGAGGGAGAGCCTGCTGTATGGGATCCTCCATGGAGGGGAGATTGACAGGTCCATGAGGTCCACGAACCATGGTTGTCTGGGCCAGAACGGAGTGACTAGGAGCACCTCCGCTCATTCTGAGAGGAGGTATGTAGGTATTAGCAAGGCCCCTCAGGCGGAGAATGAGGGGATGTTCAAAGGGGAAGTTGTTCTAAGTGAGGTACATAGTATCACCAAACCATCAAGTGCAGTTAGTAGAAATAAAAAGAGGACACATTTTCTTGTGGGTGATTCGACTGTTAGAGGTGTTGATTTGGGACAGAGTAAGGATGTGGTGAAGGAGATGAGGTGTCTCCCAGGGGCCACTGCCAGCAGGGACAGGAGGCGGATTACAAACATTGTCAAGGCTGTGAGTAAAGGTAATAACGTTGATGTGGTGGTGCATCTGCCTGGAGGCTGTTGGGGCCTGGATGGGTGTCAACAGACTCAAGCTCAACCCGGATAAGACAGAGTGGCTGTGGGTTTTGCCTCCCAAGGACAATCCCATCTGTCCGTCCATTACCCTGGGGGGGGGAATTACTGACCCCCTCAGAGAGGGTCCGCAACTTGGGCGTCCTCCTCGATCCACAGCTCACATTAGAGAACCATCTTTCAGCTGTGGCGACGGGGGCGTTTGCCCAGGTTCGCCTGGTGCACCAGTTGCGGCCCTACCTGGACCGGGACTCATTGCTCACAGTCACTCATGCCCTCATCACCTCGAGGTTTGACTACTGTAATGCTCTCTACATGGGGCTACCTTTGAAAAGTGTTCGGAAACTTCAGATCGTGCAGAATGCAGCTGCGAGAGCAGTCATGGGCTTACCCAGGTATGCCCATGTTTCACCATCACTCCGCAGCCTGCATTGGCTGCCGATCAGTTTCCGGTCACAATTCAAAGTGTTGGTTATGACCTTTAAAGCCCTTCATGGCACTGGACCAGAATATCTCCGAGACTGCCTTCTGCCGCACGAATCCCAGCGACCGATTAGGTCCCACAGAGTGGGCCTCCTCCGGGTCCCGTCAACTAAACAATGCCGGTTGACGGGCCCCAGGGGGAGAGCCTTCTCTGTGGCGGCACCGACTCTCTGGAACCAACTCCCCCCGGAGATCAGAACTGCCCCTACTCTTCCTGCCTTCCGTAAACTCCTCAAAACCCACCTTTGCCGTCAGGCATGGGGAAACTAAACATCTTCCCCTGGGCACGTTGAATTTATATATGGTATGCTTGTGTGTGTGTATGTTAGTATAGGGGTTTTTCTTAAATTTATAATATTTTAATTAATTGGATTAATGTATTGGATTGTCTTTTCACTTGTTGTGAGCCGCCCCGAGTTTTCGGAGAGGGGCGGCATACAAATCCAAATAATAAATAAAATAAATAAAAAATGACAACAATATGGTGGATGACATTACCCAAATGGCAGTAAAGGGAGATATTGTGGTTATGGGTGATTTCAACATGCCTGATGTTGACTGGAATATCCCCAGTGCCCTTACATGCAAAAGTAAGAATATAGTAGAGGCCTTTACAGGAGCAGCTCTGGCACAGCTGGTTAAGACACCAACTAGAGGGGAGAATATTCTAGATTTAGTTTTTACGAATGGGAATTGGGTTTCAGAGGTCAAGGTGGGAGAAAATTTAGGTTGCAGTGACCATCTATGTTTGCGGTTTGATGTAGAAACTCATTGTGAGCAATCCTATAATTTTATTTATTTATTATTTATTACTTGGATTTGTATGCCGCCCCTCTCCGAAGACTCGGGGCGGCTCACAACATGAGCAACATAATGCAACCAAAGTATTGGATTTCAGAAAAACAAATTTTAATGCAATGGGGGAATATTTAGATAATGAATTAAAGGGGAGGGATAAAATGGCAGGAGCGAGAACCCAGTGGACTGTATTAAAAAAGGCCATCTTAAAAGCCACTGGACTGTATGTAAGACAAATAACTAAAGGTAAAAGGAAGAAGAAACCGCTATGGTTTAGCAATGATGTAAGGGCTATAGTCAATGAAAAAAAAGGCTGCCTATAGGAGGTATAAAGAGTCTGGAAGTATAGCTGATAGAGAGGTGTATAAAATGAGACAGAAGGAGGCGAAACAGATAATATATGCTGCTAAAGCCTCAAAAGAGGAAGAAATTGCCAAATCTGTAAAGAAGGGGGATATAACCTTCTTCAGATATATTAGTGATAAGAAGAAGAAAAACTGCGGCATCACGAAGCTTAGTACCGGGAATAATACATGCATTAATGGGAATAAGGAGATCGCTGACCATTTCAATAGCTACTTCTGTTCAGTTTTCTCAAAAGACACCTTACAAAATAATACTATAGAGGGATGTAGCATTGCTTCCAGCTGTACGGATTCAGCTCAAGTGATCTTAGAAGCCAATGTCTTAGAAGAACTTGAATGATTAATGATAAATAAGGCAATGGGTCCAGATGGCATCCACCCCAGATTTCTTAAAGAACTCAGATCTGTCATTGCTACCCCCCTGACTGATTTGTTTAACCAATCCTTGTTAACAGGAGAAGTTCCTGAGGATTGGAGAATGGCCAGTGTTGTGCCTATCCACAAGAAGGGCAGTAGAGAAGAAGCTGGTAACTACAGGCCAGTTAGCTTGACATCAGTTGTAGTTAAAATGATGGAGACTCTACTCAAAAAGAGGATAAATCAGCACCTAAAAAACAAAAACTTATTGGACCCAAATCAGCATGGCTTTACTGAAGGTAAATCATGTCAGACTAATCTCATTGATTTCTTTGACTATGACACAAAGGTGTTGGATGAAGGTGGTGCCGTGGATATTGCCTACCTGGACTTCAGCAAAGCCTTTGATACGGTTCCACATAAAGAGCTGATAGATAAATTAGTGAAGATTGGACTTAATCCCTGGATAGTTCAATGGATTTGCAGCTGGCTGAAGCGTAGACATCAGAGAGTTATTGTTAACGGCGAGTATTCTGAGCAGAGTCAGGTTGCAAGCGGTGTGCCACAAGGGTCTGTTCTGGGTCCTATTCTTTTTAATATGTTTGTGAGTGACATAGGGGAAGGTTTGGTAGGGAAGGTTTGCCTATTTGCCGATGACTCTAAAGTGTGCAATAGGGTTGATATTCCTGGAGGGGTCTGTAATATGGTAAATGATTTAGCTTTACTAGATAAATGGTCAAAGCAATGGAAACTGCAGTTTAATGTTTCCAAATGTAAAATAATGCACTTGGGGAAAAGGAATCCTCAATCTGAGTATTGTATTGGCAGTTCTGTGTTAGCAAATACTTCAGAAGAAAAGGATTTAGGGGTAGTGATTTCTGACAGTCTCAAAATGGGTGAACAGTGCAGTCAGGCGGTAGGGAAAGCAAGTAGGATGCTTGGCTGCATAGCTAGAGATATAACAAGCAGGAAGAGGGAGATTGTGATCCCGCTGTATAGAGCGCTGGTGAGACCCCATTTGGAATACTGTGTTCAGTTCTGGAGACCTCACCTACAAAAAGATATTGACAAAATTGAACGGGTCCAAAGACGGGCTACAAGAATGGTGGAAGGTCTTAAGCATAAAACGTATCAGGAAAGACTTAATGAACTCAATCTGTATAGTCTGGAGGACAGAAGGAAAAGGGGGGACATGATCAAAACATTTAAATATGTTAAAGGGTTAAATAAGGTCCAGGAGGGAAGTGTTTTTAATAGGAAAGTGAACACAAGAACAAGGGGACACAATCTGAAGTTAGTTGGGGGAAAGATCAAAAGCAACATGAGAAAATATTATTTTACTGAAAGAGTAGTAGATCCTTGGAACAAACTTCCAGCAGGCGTGGTAGATAAATCCACAGTAACTGAATTTAAACATGCCTGGGATAAACATATATCCATCCTAAGATAAAATACAGAAAATAGTATAAGGGCAGACTAGATGGACCATGAGATCTTTTTCTGCCGTCAGACTTCTATGTTTCTATGTTTCTATCTTGGAGACTACTCTGGGTATCAAGCAGATTGGAGGAAAGGCATATAGTAGTCCTCTCGGCCATGGCGAGAGGAGTGCGTTGACTCGGTCGGCTCCCGGGGATGGAAACCGGGAATAGAACCGAGGCACCTGGTTGTTGTAGTGTGTGGTGAATAAGTCCACCTCTGGTTCTCCGTATCAGTGAACAATGTCCTGGAAGACCTCTGGGTTCAGGGACCATTCCCCTGGGTCGATAGTTGTGCGGCTCAACCAATCTGCCTGAGTGTTGTCTGATCCTGAGACGTGCTCTGCCTGAATCGAGGCCAGGTGCGCTTCGGCCCATGACATCAAGGCATGGGCTTCCTGCATTAGGCGACCCGACTTCATGCCTCCCTGATGATTTATATGAGCCCTCTTTGCCACATTGTCTGTTAAGATAAGGATGTGTTGTCCTTCTATCCTGTCCGTAAAGGTGTGCAGTGCTCTGAAAACTGCTCGCAGCTCCAACAAGTTGATGTTGGGGTCCATCAATTCCTCTGTCGACCACAGGTCCTGGGCAACCTGAGATCCGCAATGTGTTCCCCAGCCGGAGAGACTCGCATCTGTGGTGATAGTCACCTCTCGATGATGGAGGAAGGGGGAGACTCTGGTTATGGCCGGCGATGTCCACCAAGGGAGGGAGTGACGAACTGGTGTTGTTAGGCGCACTTGTTGTTTGGAGTGGCTCAGCCTCGTCCTCTGGAAGGGGAGGAGAAGCCACTGTAGTGGGCGAGCGTGCAGACGAGCCCATGGTACAATGTTTATGCATGAAATGAACACTCCCAGCAGTTGCAATTGTAAGGCTAAGGGAACCTTGGTGCAGTGTTGTATTGAGGCTACCATTGTCCTTATTTTCTGTTGTCTCTGTGATGAGAGATAAACGATGCCAGTTGATGAGTCTATCGTAGTGCCTAGATGTAGTAGGCATCTGGTCGGTTGTAGGTGGCTTTTGTCGTAATTGATTGTGAACCTGCATTTTTCCAAAGACTGTATTGTCTGTGCCAGGTTCCGCTTGGCTTGTTGTGGACTTCTGGATAAAATAATTATGTCGTCCAGATAGGCAAGGAGGCGTATGGAGCACGTTCTGAGGTTGGCTGTCAAGACGTCCAAGAGTTTGGTGAAGGTTCTGGGGGCCGAGGACAATCCGAAGGGCATGGCCCTGTATTGGAAGTGTTGGTCTTGGATGCAAAAACAAAGAAAGTGTCGATGATGTGGGTGGACCGGTACATGTAGATACGCCTCCTTGAGGTCTATGGAGGTTATCCAGTCCTTATGTCGAATAGATGCTAGGATCGTGTGTAAGGAGTGCATCTTGAACCTTTGATAACGGATGTAAATGTTTAGCTGTTTCAGGTTCAGAATTAGCCGACATCCGCCAGATGCCTTGGGAACTATAAAGACAATGGAGTAGAATCCTTGTCCCTGCTCTGTTGTCGGTACTGTTTCTATTGCCCCAATGTCCAAAAGATTTTGGACCTCCTGGACAAGAAGAGACTGCTTTCGTGGCTGTGTCAGTGTTGGGCATTGCATTAATCTGTTTGGTGGGATTTGTAAAAAGTTTATCCGTAGGCCGTGTGCCACGGTATCTAATGCCCATGTGTCGATGGATATAGTTCCCCAAGATTCGGTGAAGAACTGCAGGCATCCACCAATGGGCGTCCCGTGGGTGGAGTCACTTCTGCCTGCGATATCCTCCTCTGCTCCCACCCCAGAAGGGTCTGTGGGGTTGTTGGAAATGGTGTTTTCTATCCCCATAATTGGTTCTGTCTGACCTATAAGGTGGTTGGGTGTAGGACCCTTGTCCATAGGTCCTGGCGACCGGGGACTCCGACGCGGATGTTTCTGACCAAAAGGACTGTCTTCGGAAGTATGGAGCTCCACGTCTGTCCTGCCTCCTTGCTGACCTCGGTAATACCTTCTTCTTATCTTTGTCCTCAATCAGGACAGAGTCTAATGACTCCCCAAAGAGCTTGGAGCCCTGATAAGGAGCGGTGGCCAGGCGTGACTTTGATTTTGCATCTGCCTGCTACGAACGGAGTCACAGTAGACATTGAGTAGAAAGATTGGTTGCCATTGCTCGGGATGAAAACCTTGCTGCCGCTAAGGCGGCATCTGCAGAAAACTCAGTGGAGGCAATGAGTTTGTTGATGTCCTGGCGGAGGCGAGTGTCCTCCGGGCCACGCCTAGGGAGGATCTCCTGGAGCCATAGGATTGAGGCTCTATTAAAAAATGATGCAGCCGTTGCTGCTCTTAAGGACCAAGCAGATAGCTGATGCATTTTTCGAATCAGATTTTCCACTTTCCTGTCATCAGGCCTCAAGCCATCCGCCATATTCGATGGAACTCAGGTGTTGGATATTAATGATGTGACATGGGTATCCACTGAGGGGTACTGAAGCAAATCCTCTACCTCTGGATTGAAGGAATAAAATTTCTTGTCCAATGCTGAGGGATCCAGGGCTGCTGCTGGTTGTTGCCAGGGCCTTTTAATATTTTCTGAAAAAATAGGAGCAGAAGGGATATGTTCAGATTCCCTTTGAGGCTCATTAATAAGTCTAGCCACCGGCAAAATGCCCACGTCCTGGCCTGTCAGCTTTTCTGTGTTTGTTAAAGTCAGTGTGGCCTTTGCTTTGTTCAATAGGACTCTAAAAAGAGACGCTTTGAATAGTCCCACGAGGGCGGGCTGTTCAGGTAAATTGGTCTCATCCTCAGAAAGTTCATCCTCTGGATCTGTGGGCACCTCTCTCAAACCACGATCCTTGTGGAAGGAATCATTTAAGGAAGGGGCAGATGCAGGTGCTGCCCAAAGGTCCTGTCTGCTGCCACGAGGTGGTAACAGGGATTGGCGTTGGGAAAGTAGTTGAGGCCAAAGGGCTTTGCTGATGAGGGATAACGCTGGCTGATGGGCTAGGCTCTTGCCTTGGTCTGGCCATTTCCAGCTGGGCCTCAAGGGCTCTGATTTTCTTCTCAGCCTCCTTTAGGGCAGTTGAGGTCTGAGAACTTTTTCCTTTAGATTTGGAGCTAGGGCCTTTATCTTTCCCTTTCATTTTTGAGGAAGCCGCAGGTTCGCTGGGGTTGGCTTGTGGTGGTTGAGACATAATTAGTGAAATAGTAACACTCAGAGTACTGTTGCTAAGAGAGAAGGCTCCTGCAAGGCAAGGCAAAATGGCAAAATGAGTGAGACTCGTGTCCCCTGAATAACGTGTCATCTATCTCTCGCCTTGTGAGTGGCTGAGGACCAGACTCCTTGTCCCTCGATGTCGGCCTGATCGGCCTCTCTTGCTGCTGACCGCAGGGGGTGAGCCACCAAACAGCTGATTCCCTCTTCGGGGAATGCCTTGAATGCCGCGGGCTCCTCTTAATCGGTAAGCTCCGATACTGAGGCACTTGTTGCGCTGGATAACAGAATAGCCGAGATCGGTGGGGGCGGGTTCTGATCACGGGTGTCAGGGACCCCAGTCCAGCGATCCCTGTCATCAAGGCAATACTCTGGAGAGCAGTGGCCTCTCAGGGATTGAAGAGTTGGAGAGCAATACCCCGGAGGGCAGTGGCTCTCATAGTTCTTGAAATCTCTTTCTCCTCCTGTAGAGAAAAGGGAAAAAATCATTAGTTGGAGGAAAAAATAGGCAAATTCTCTCTCTCTCTCTCTCACTAGAGAAGAAAACTCATAGTCCGTACACTATGACTGAGTTTTTAAGACTGACCTAATGGGGCAGTGGTGGGCGGGACATAATAAATATGTTAATTTTTAACTCAGTCCCTGCCAATGAGGCTGAAGAATAACCCACATTGGACTCTCTGAGCAGTGCAGGGGAGAATAGCCATTTATTTTTACCAGAATCATGCTGGCTGTGCATGCACAGCGCATGCACAGCCAGTGGTGTGTGTGCAGCTCCATTTCTCTACTGGAATGGCATCCTGTAGAGGGCTGTGCCCCCAGGGCTGTGTGCTCTCTCCCCTTCTCTTCTCCCTGTATACCAATGACTGCAGCTCTGATAGATCTCATTCGAGACAATGATGAATCTACATACAGATGAGAGGTTGGACAACTAGCCTTGTGGTGCAAACGGAATAATCTTGAACTAAACACACTAAAAACTGCAGAAATGATAGTAAATGTTAGGAGAAACACTTCTATACTACCACCCCTTATAATACTAAACAACATAGTATCAACAGTAGATACCTTCAAGTTTCTAGGTTCTATCATATTTCAAGACTGAAAATGGACACCTAACATCAAAAAAGCACAACAAAAAATGTTATTTCTGTGCCAACTCAGAAAACAGACTGTTTGGCTCTGCAACCAAACAAGACACACAGAAACTTCAAAGGATAGTTAGAACTGCAGAAAAAACAATTGCCTTCCATTCAGGACCTGTATTCTGAACGAGGCAAAAAGAGGGCTGTGAAATTATCTACAGACCCCTCACATCCTGGACATAAATTGTTTCAACTTCTACCCTCAAAACAACATTAAAAAGCATACCATAACAACTTAGACACAGTTTTTCTCTGCATGCCATCACTCAGCTAAGTAGCTAATTGATCTAAATTCAAAGAAGATAAAACAAAATATGGTTTTCAAAGCAATACCAATCTAAATAAGATCAGTCTGGGCCTAGAGAAGAAAATAATATCCAGAATATACAACATTCTTCTTGGCTATGACAGAGTTTATGAAGAAGTAAAAGAAAATATGATACCTAAGCCCAAAACTTTGGATATGCCATAAACCTTGTAGAATGGGAGAAAATATGGAACAAAAACTATAAACTAATGTTGGCAATGCCCTATGTATAAAATGTTTTTTTTAATTTTTTTTAATTAATTTTCATAAAATAAACAGACACACATACAAACATTAAACATAAAGTGGGGGTGTATTTCCCCCGCCTCTTTTGAAAGTATACATTCAAGTACAGAAAAAGAATACATAATTGAATATATGTTAAATGTTAAAAGGTCTAGTAATTTTGGGTTAAAGTTTTACAAATCTTAAGTACAATGTAAATATTAGGTGAAATTCTTAATATATTGCTTATACGTAAACTAATATAGCATAGTCATCAAAAAATACCTTTAATGTAGTTTTAACTACTATACTAATATACCATAATCATCAAACAAAACATTTAAACTAATTTCAACTACTATACGTATATAAACCAAAATTCTTAATGTTACTTATACATAAACTACTATATCATAATCATCAAAAAATACATTTAAACTAATATTAATATTGTTATCACCTAGGTAAAAACAAATACAAAAAATTAACTAAAAATAAATGTATATATCTTATTTTTTCTTATCTATCCATTTATAAACATTGTTCCATGTTTCATAAAATTTAGTATCTTCTTGATCATTTAATCGTCTTGTCATCATGTCCATTTCAGCGCAATCTAATATTTTAACTATAACTTCTTCTTCCTTGGGGATTTCCTCCCCCTTCCAATTTTGCGCATATATTATTCTAGCCGCAGTTAATATGTGTATAATTAAGTAAAGAATTTCTTTCTTGTAAGTCTGATTGGTAACTCCTAATAAGTAGAATTCCGGGGTATTATCTATATCTTGCTTTACTATTTCTTTTAATATTTTCTCTATCATCTTCCAGTATATTTTAGCTTTACCACGTGTCCACCATTGATGGTAATAGGTTCCTATATCCTTCTTACATTTCCAGCATAATGGGGATGTTTTGGGAAACATTTTTGCTATCCTATTTGGTGGGAGATGCCATCTGTAGAACATTTTGATTTGGTTTTCTTTTAATGAGACTGATTTGGTCATTTTCCAGTTGTTAATCCAAACTTTCTCCCATGTGTCTATGTCTATTTCCTTGCCAATATTTCTACACCATCTTATCATAGTATCTTTTAAAGTCAACTCTATGTTTTTATGAGCAATGAGGAATTTATATATTTTCCCTATCATTTTTATTGGATTAGTAGTAATTAGATTGCTTAACAGATTTTTACTTTTATTAAAAATATAAAGAGTTTTATCCTTCTGGTATCTAGATCGAATCTGGGCATAGTGCCACCAGTCTATTATTATCCCTTCTTCTTGTAATTTAATCCTAGATTTTAGCTTCATCTGGTCGTTTAGTAGTTCTTTATATCTATAAGATATTTTCTTGTCTTTTATGGACTTTGGATGCGTTATTGCTTCTAGGGGGGCTAGCCATTCTGGGATATTTAAGAAGTGATTTTTCTTTATGTCTTTCCAGACTTCTAGTAGATACTTCCTTAATGTATGCCTTTTAAAATATGACTGATTTTTTTCCTTGTCGTACCATACAAATGCATGCCATCCAAGCATGAGATCATGTCCTTCTAAGTTTAATATTCTTTTGTTCTCTAGAGTTATCCAATCTCTAACCCATGTTAATGCGGCATCCTGATAATATAATTTCCAATTTGGAAGGCCAAATCCTCCTCTTTCTTTGATATCTTCTAGACAATTTATTTTTATCTTTGCTTTTTTCCCTTGCCATATAAATTTTTTAACTAGGTTTGTCAAAGTTTTAAAAAAGATTCCCCCTGGATTTATTGGAATTACCTGGAAGAGAAATAAAACCTTGGGTAAAATATTCATCTTAATTGTTGCAACTCTTCCTAAAAATGATATTTTCAGGTTATTCCACATTACTAAATCTTTTTTAATTTCTGTTAGTAATTTTATATAGTTATCATTTTTTAATGTTATTGTTTTCGCTGTTAGATTTATTCCTAGGTATTTTACTGTTTTAACAGTCTTTATTCCAGAAATGCTTTCTAATTTGATTTCTTGTGTTTTGTTCATATTTTTAGTTAAAAAATGTGTTTTACTTTTGTTTATCTTTAAACCTGCTACCTTTCCATATTGTTCAATAGCTTGCAGTAAAGTAGGAACTGTTGTTATTGGTTCTTCAATTATAAACGTTAAGTCATCTGCAAAGGCTTGGACTTTATAAGTTTCATCTCCTACAGTTAAACCTTTTATTTTAGGATCCGCTCTTATTTTAATTAATAGAGTTTCAAGAATCATAATAAATAGCAATGGTGATATAGGACAACCTTGACGAACTCCCTTATTTATATCAAGTGTTGGTAATTGATTATTGTTCAATATTATGTTGGTTGTTTGTTTTGAATATATAGTATCTATTAAGTTAACAAATTTTGGGCCAAATCTCATTTTATTTAATTGCATTTTTATGAATATCCAATTGACGTTATGAAAGGCCTTTTGGGCGTCTAGAAACATTAAAGATGCTGTCTTGCCTGGATATTGTTCATAATACTCTAAGATTATTTTTAATTTGTCTCCCTGGTAGAAACCCATTTTGGTCTTGGTGTATTATTCCATTTATAACTCTTTTGAGTCTGTCTGCTTAAATAGCAATAAATATCTTGTAATCTACATTTAATAATGATATAGGCCTATAGTTTTTAATTTTTTCTGGGTCTGTACCCGGTTTGTGTATTAAAGTTGTTAGTGATTCTGACCAAGATTTAGGAATTTTACCCTCAAGTCTACATAGATTGAAAGTTTCTAACATGTCGTTTCTTATTGTTTCATTTTCTATCTTGTACCATTCTGCCGGTATGGCGTCTGGGCCAGTGGCCTTATTGCTTTTCTGTTTTTTAATTGTTGTTAGGAGTTCTTCCATTGTTATTGGTCCATCCATGGTGGCCTGTTGGTCTTCTGTTATTTGTGGTAATTTTGAAGCTTGTAAATAGTTAAAGACTTCATCTTCGCTAACATTATCTTTAGCATATAGATCTTTATAAAAATTATACACAATGTCTGCCTTTCCTTCTGTATCATATTTTATTGTACCATCTTTGTCTTCTAGTTTTTTAATTAATTTTGATTGGCTCTGTTTTCTAAGTTTATATGCTAGCCATCTGCCTGGTTTATTTGCGTGTTCAAAATAGTGTTGCTTTGCTCTTTTAATTTTTTCAGTTATTTGGTTTTGTTCTATGATTCTAATTTTATGTTTAATTACATTTATTTCTGTTTTTAAGTCTCTGTTCTTGATGTGTTGCTGCGATAAAAATTCTAATTGTTTTAATTCATTTATTAATTGTACATACTTTAATTTGTTTTCCTTGTTATATTTTGCTATGTAGGATATTGTTAATCCTCTTATGTAAGCTTTAACTGTATCCCATAAGTTCTGTGGAGTGGTATCTGAAGTTTTGTTGATTTCAAAAAATATTTTTAGTTCCTTTTCGATCCAATCCTTATATTTCTTGTCATTTAATATGTTTCTATTCATCCGCCAGTTGTTCTGTTTGTTATTCATTCTCATAGAAACCACTATTGGATTGTGGTCGGCCCATGTATTGACGTCTATCTCTACCTCTATTATTTGTTCTGCAACCATTTTTGGTGCCCATACCATATCTATTCTTGTCCAAATTTTATGGGGGTTAGAGTAGAAGGTATATTGTCTCTTATGGGGGTGTCTTTCCCTCCAAATATCATTTAACAATAGTTCCCCTTTCATTTTTTGAAAAGTACTAGGTAGCAAATTCCTTCTTGTTTTTTTTGCTTTTTTTCCTTTTATTGTTACCTCCCCCCCCCCCTGAATGGTCTAATTGTCTGTTCACGATAGCATTAAAATCACCTATTATTAATACATTTTCAATAGCTAGATCTATTATTGTTTGATGTAAATTTTTATAAAATGTCATTTGATCTTCATTAGGAGCATAGATAGAAACAACAACTAGAGGTCTAGGTTCAATATCAACTTGTACAATCAATATTCTACCCTCATTATCCTTAAATATTTGTTTGGAATTTATAGAATTCTCAACATACATCACTACACCTCTTTTTTTTGATCTGCTAATGCAGCATACATTTTTCCAATTTTGGGATTCAACAGTAATTTTTGGTTATTTTTTTTAATATGCACTTCTTGTAATATTGCAATTTGAGCATTTTGATTTCTAATTTTAGAAAAAATTTGTTTCCTTTTCCTTGGTTCATTAAGTCCATTGACGTTTACAGAAAAGATTTTTAAATCTTTACTTATTGTCATTTAGTAGGTTTTTTGGTTTCTCGCTGAGGTTGAACTCTTCTGGCACCTTGGTCCTGCTCTATTACCTGAGCAGTAGCCCCCAGATCTTCTTCTTGCTGGGTTGCTAATTTTTCCCCTGGTTGTTGTTGAACTGGTTGTTGTTCAACCACTTGTTGCTTATTTGTATAGTCCAGGCGGCTGATGCCACTATTTTCAAAAAAGTACATAGCTTGTTCTACATTTTCCAATTTGTATCTTGTAGAGCGCCATGTCAGAGAAAGACCTTGTGGAATAAGCCAATGGTAAGTTATATTTTCTTTGATCAAAATTCTAGTTAGAAAGTGGTAATCTCTTCTGCTTTCTCTGACGCTTCTTGGAACTTGTTTTAATATTTTTATTTCAACTCCTTGATGTTGGAGTTTGGAGTTTCTTGACCAATGGAGTATGTCATCTCGCAAAGCTTTTCTTGTGAATTTGATGTGTATCTCTCTTGGGAGGTTGTGGCGACGAATGTAACTATTCGAAGTTCTGTAAACTTCATCGATTTCTTTCAGTAGTGCTGTGGGATCCTCTTGGAGTATTCCTCCAATAGTTTCAGCCATAGTCATTTTTAAATCTTCATCTTTTTCCTCTTTTATATTCTGAAATCATAGTCCATATGAAGCATGTTGCATCTCCAACTGAGTGATTGATTCATCATATCTTCTGTATCTTGCATCAGCTCTCCCTTCAAGGTAGTCCATTCTTTTTTCATTTTTGTCAGATTTCTCTTCAACTTTTTTAACTCGGTCATCACTTTCTTGTAGTGTTTGTTGGATCTCCTTTATCTGGTCTTTAATCTCTCCCATATCAACTTTCAATTGAGCCATCTCCATTTTAAATTCTGCCAGGTCTGCTTTTATAGCTTCTCTTTGTTGTGTTGCATCCTCTTTTATGGCCTCTCTTTGTTGGGTAGCGTCTTCTTGAGATTTAAACATAAAGTCCTTCAAAGTATTTAAAGTTTCTTGTAGTGTTGCAAAATTAGACTGCATTGTTTTATCTTTGTCTTTGTCCTTGGTAGACATGGTTAACACCTGGTGCGACGGGGAAGGATGCGGTGACCCTTGTGGAGAGGGAATTGTTGCTGTAGTTTGTTTTTTAACTGTTTTAACAAAGGTTGAGGTACTTGACATTATCAAATTTGAATCCACTGTTTAAAATTTAAATTAGTTTAAATTAGTTTCAATTTATATGTAGTAAAAGGAAAAGAATTCCTATAAATTCCAAATCTGTTCAATCTATTTTGTTAACAATTTCCCTTGAAATATGACTATATGTACCAATTCAATTACAGTGGTACCTCAAGATACGAGTTTAATTCGTTCCGGACCTGGGCTCTTAAGTCGAGCAGCTCTTATCTCGAACGACTTTTCCCCATAGGAATTAATGTAAATAATTTTAATTGGTTCCAGCCCTCAAAAAACTCACAAAGTTAGTCTAAATTATGCAGAAAGACATGTTTTTAATGAAGAAATGTACATGTACATATAAATGAATAATGAAGTTTCTTTCACTTAACTTGTAAACTTTCTTAAACTTTTAAATTTACATATGTTCAACTTCTCTGCCACCCAATCCTGTAGGACAGAGGTCCCCAACCCTTTTTGCACCAGGGACCGGCTTTAAGCGATCAAGAGAGGAATGGGTGAATGAATGGACGGAGGGTGGGAAGGAAGGAAGGAAAGAGGGAAGGGACAGGAACAGAGGAAGGAAGCAAGGAAACTTATGAAAGGGGAGAGTAAGAGAGGAATGAGTGAAGGGAGGGAGGGAGGGAAGAAGGTGGGAAGGAGAAAGAAAAGAAGAAATAGAGGAAGAGAAGGTAAAAGAGAGAAAGAAAAAGAGCAAGAAAGAAAGAAAGAAAGAAAGAAAGGGGGAAGGGACAGGAACAGAGGAAGGAAGCAAGGAAACTTATGAAAGGGGAGAGTAAGAGAGGAATGAGTGAAGGGAGGGAGGGAGGGAAGAAGGTGGGAAGGAGAAAGAAAAGAAGAAATAGAGGAAGGGAAGGTAAAAGAGAGAAAGAAAAAGAGCAAGAAAGAAAGCTGCAAGCACCCCCCCGAGCCCCCCAGGCCGGCTGCAACCTTTTAAAATACGCGCGCCGCTTCGCAGCTGTCTCCTGAAGCCGAACGCGGAAGTTAGCGTTTGGCTTCAGGAGACAGCTCCTTGGCGCTTGTATCTCGAATTTGGGCTTGTAAGTAGAACAAAAATATCTCTCCCCTCCCAGCTCTTATCTCGAGTTGCTCTTAAGTAGAGCAGCTCTTATGTCGGGGTTCCACTGTACTAACAAAATTCAAAGTATATTGTTATTTTTAAAACTTTAAATATGCAATGCCAAAAGGAGCAGGTGTAAAACTTTTTTAAAAATAAGAGAAAAGTAAGAGTTAAAAATAAGTAGTCTGGTAAGAGGGCAGGATAAATAAAAGAAAGGAAAATTATTAGCTATTCATAAAAAATAAAAGAAAGCATAGAAAAGGAAAATTATGGAAGAAGAAAAGGAGAGGGAGAGAGGAGAGAAGAGAAAATTAGTAAAAGGAGTGGAGAGAATTATTCTAGGGGAAAGAAAAAAAATGAGGTGATATTTTAATTCAGCTAGTTAAAATAGAGCAGGGAACCAAGGTTTGTTAACAATGCATATGCTTCAAATCAGGTTTCTTTTAAAAATAGCAGTGCACAGAAGAAAAGAGAAAGAAAAGAATCACAGAGAGATCAGGAAAAAAAGAATAATTATTCAAAAAACACAATATCAGTATTATATACTTGTGTTCTTCTTATAGGTCGAGTAGTTGTGCTGAAGAGTAAGGGATGTAAATCCAAGTATCAAAGGATAAAGTTATGTTTAATTCCAATTTCAAGTTCAAAGGGAAAGTCAAATTAATAGTTTTCTTGTGCTTAAAATGAAGTCAGTTTATTTTCCAAGTTCAAGACAGAAGCAGAGAAGCAAATCCCAAGATGGAGTCAGGTTAAAATTCGTACAGCAAGGCAGATGTTGAAAAGTTCTCAGCAAATAATCCAAAAGCAGTCAGCAAATAATCCAAAGACGCTCAGCAAGTAATCCAAATAGGTTAATCCAGGAGTAAATAGTCCAAAGGAAAGGTTGAATAGCTAGTGTTTCAGTTCCTTCTATTTTCCATTTATTTTCTAATTATTGCGTTATTTCATTATTGTGAAAAAAGACAACAAGATGAGAAAAAAGGCAGCAAAGCTGTGTTCCTCCGCTGTCAGAATTTAAGCCCGGAACACTATATTTTTAACGATCTATCAAAAACAAATTCTAATCATCATTACAAATTTCCTTTAGCAATTTAAATTTTCTAAATAGTCATATCAAATTTGAATTATTTTATTAATCCATAGAGTAAAAAAAATATTTTTTAAGTTCCAAAGTTCAAGTTCAAGATGGGAAAAATGAAAGGGAAAAAATTAGATTCGGCTGTTATTTGCGGGTGAATCCAAAAAAAGGAAAAAACTTTCACCTTTGCCTTATTGAGAAGGAAAAAACTTTCACTTAGAACTTTCGCAGCGATCAAGTCTTCTGGTTTTAAACATGAAACAAAAAGAGGTTTTTTTTTTTTTTTTACCTTAAGTCCTTTATCTGGTGTATTCTTTTTCGGTCAGATTAGTTATGATACTTTCACTTCTTGAGCTTTTTCTTGCTTCCCACTGGGTGAGGGGAGAAAGCGCTGGCCGATCCTCCTAGGCAAGGAAGATCGGTTCTCCCGTCTCCGAAGCTGCGGGGCGAACCGCTGCCTCCGGAGTCTCAGCGACGGCTCCTCGGGCAGAGGGGAGCCCCTGTTCTGGGATCGGGCCATCCGAGCCCGATCCGATCGCGATTGCGACCTTCGGAGGGGGTAGAATGGATCTCAGGGCAGAGCGCTGCCAAAGAGATCCCGCTGCGGTCTCCTCCAGACCGGAAGTCCCTATGTATAAAATGTTTTACTGTTGGCATCTTGCCCCAGCACGACTCTATAAAATGTACCCAAATCTATCGCCAATTTGTTGGAAATGCAAGAGAGAAACAGGGACATACTACCACTTATGGTGGACCTGTCTAATTGCAAAAGAATTTTGGGGAAAAATCAAAAGGTACTTGGAGCAAATTATATCCCAAACAATCACCTTAAGACTGGAACATTTTCTATTAAACATCGCTAGACAAAAATTTACAAAAGAAGATAGACACTTAACTCTTAACAGCTGTCAGATTGTTATATGCACAAAACTGGAAAAAGGAAACAGTCCCTACAACCCTACGTTTTATAATTAAAGTTATGGAGTACGCAGAGAGGTCCAAAATGACACTAGAATTAAAAGAAAAAGATGAATCCAACTTTTACAATGCATGGGGGAAAAAACATGCAAAACTAGAGAAAAACCGAAACCAAGCGCCCCCTCCACCAATGTTCCCTCTAATTTTTTTTCAGTGTAGGTGGAAAAGTATAGTGTCTGAGCGGCACATTTTCTTGTCTGAACACCTGATTTATTTTCACAGATGTCACCCAGCACAACTATGTTGCATGATTATTTGGGGTTCAGTGCTGGGGCAGAATAAGGTCCCCTCCCACTATGTTATTCTCATTGCCTAATTATTGGCATTATTAGCATACAAAGATTCCAACTGAAATTAGCATGATCAATAATTTAAAGAACAGAAGACTATAAATAGGTAAACCTAGATCAGCCAATGTGCAAGGGAAGAAACCATGTTAAGCTTATTTATATCTTATTTGTTAACCAGACTAATTTATGAGTGGAAATAATAGATTTAAAAGATATATTTACTTCCAACTAGTATATTATGTTCACAGAAGGCTTCGTTTTAATGGAAGGCTACAATTGTTTGCATGTTTCTTTGGCTATAAATGCCAACTAAATATCGGTCTACTCACTTAAGTATCATACATTTGCTGATTCCTCTGGTTCAAAGTTTGGAAATAAAATTTCTATACAAAATTGAAAATTGAAATTGAAACCACACAAATTGAAAAATTGACAAGTTGATTTTAATTGTTACTTGAATCTAATTCAGCACAAAAATATCTCAATATCTCTGTATAAAATTAGATACAGATATAGAGAGCTTCCGCGTGGCAGCGGTTGCGACAGGAGGAAGGGGATGAAGCTCCATCCCCTCACCTTCTTTTTCTACCTGGAGGTCGCATCTTAGCGGTCGGATCAGACTCAGAGGGTCTGATTTGAGAACAGGGGGTTTCCTGGAACCCGAGGAACAGATCCCCACTGCCCCGAAGGGAAGGGATCTCCTTGCAGCTCCAGGGAAGAAGAACCGGACTCCAGCCATGGCAGGTGTCTGGTCATAGCAGCACGATCACCACCAAGAAGGAAGGCATTTTTAAAAAAATAAGTCCATCTGAGAAAATAGATCACTGGAGGGAGAGAAGGTAAAAGAATAAAATACATAAAGTTAAAGATTCTACGAGATAAGTTTAACAAAAGAAAGTGAAAGTAAGGCGAACGAGAGAAAGTTGACAGATTCAATTGCCGGAGCGAGTGGAAAGTAATCTTAATCTTATTTTCTTAATCTTTTTAAATAATTAATTTTTAGATTTTTAGTATTAATATTAGTATTAATATTTTTAATTTTGTTTTAACTTTCTTTTTAATTAAATTATTGGGGGGTTTCTTAAAAGGATGGATATTTGGGGTGGGTGTAGTATGTATGGAATGAATGATTAGTATGGATGGGATGGGTGGGGTGGGAAGGGTTATAATATGGGTGAGGTGAATGGGAATGATGTAAATGATATATTTGGCCTACCTGGTGCTGGAGAGGGAGGAGGGGTGAGGGCATCTATCTGTGGGGGGTCAGAGGGTCAGAATATTCTGGTGTTGCTGGGGAGAGGCAGATATGGCGGGAGCCACGGAGCGAGCCATTCCAGGGGAAGGATGGATCACTGCTTAATAACGATCCCTTGTTCCGGCTCTGTGAGCTGAACCCAGAATACTGGTGGCGAGTGTAATTCTAGCCCTGGGCTCAAGCTGCTGCTACTCAATGCCAGGTCAGTGGTAAATAAAGCTCTCCTCATCCGGGATTTGATCTTGGATGAGGAGGCCGACCTGGCATGTGTAACTGAAACCTGGCTGGGCTCGGAGGGAGGAGTTCCTCTCTCTGAAATTTGCCCACCCGGGTTTCAGATATAGCATCAGCCTCGACCCCAGGAAAGGGGGGGGGAGTGGCTATTATAGCCAGGGAGAGCCTTTGCCTGCATAAACTCGTTGCTCCAGAGATTGCAGGTTGCAAGTCCCTCCTGGTGAAGTTGGACTTAGGGGTTCAGGTGGGCTTGTTTCTCACATACCTGCTTCCCAGCTGCGTGTCACAAGCCCTGCCTGTGCTACTTGAGGAGGTAGCCGGGTTGGCGGTGGGGTTCCCCAGACTTATTGTCTTTGGGGACTTTAACCTGCTGTCACTCAGCGAAACATCTGGACTGGCACAGGAGTTCATGGCCACCATGACAGCCATGGACCTGATGCAAATAGTATAGGATCTGACTCATGAGGGGGGGCACGCACCCGACATGGTATTCCTCTCTGAGCAATTGAGTAATGATCTGAGGCTAAGAGGCTTAGAAGTATTGCCTTTGTCATGGTCAGATCATTTCCTATTGCGGCTTCACTTTCTGGCTCCAATCCTTTCCTGCACGGAGGCAGAACCGATTAGGTTGTTCTGCCCCAGACGCCTGATGGATCCAGAGGGTTTTCAGAAGGTGCTTGGGGTTATTCCAGATACACTCATCCACAGTTCGGCAGAGTCTCTGGCTGAGGCCTGGAACAAGGCTGCAGCAGAGGCTCTTGACCGAATTGCGCCATTGCGACCTCTCCATGGCACTAGACCCTGTAGAGTTCCATGGTTCAACGAGGAGCTCTGGGAGTTGAAATGCCAGAAGAGACGTCTAGAGAAGCGATGGAGGAAGAGTAAGTCCGAATCCGATCGAACACTTGTAAGAGCTCCCATTAAGACTTACAAAGTGGCGCACAAGGCGGCAAGATGCACGTATCATGCCGCCTTGATTGCATCAGTGGATTCCCACCCGGCTGCTCTGTTTAGGGTGACCAGCTCCCTTCTTAACCAGGGGGGAGTTGGGGAGCCCTTGCAGAGTAGTGCCAAGGATTTTAACACATTTTTCACTGATAAAATCGCTCAGATCCGGGTGGACCTCGACTCCAATTGGGAAACAGTGTCGACTGACAACGAGTCAGTCGAGGTGACTGGGGCTTGTACTTCTCCATCTGTCTGGATAGAGTTTGATCTGGTAACACCTGATGAAGTGGACAAGGCCATTGTAGCTGTGAGTTCCGCCACTTGTTTTCTGGATCCGTGTCCCTCCTGGCTGATTTCGGCCAGCAGGAAGGTGACACGGAGCTGGGTCCAGGAGATTGTCAATGCTTCTCTGGGGAGGGGGTCCCTCCCGGATCCCTACAAGGAGACACTTGTGCAACCCCTCCTCAAGAAGCCTTCCCTGAACCCAGCCATTCTTAACAACTATCGCCCAGTCTCCAACCTTCCCTTCATGGGGAAGGTTGTTGAGAAGCTGGTGGCGTTCCAGCTCCAGCAGTTCTTGGAAGAAGCCGATTATCTAGGCCAGCAGTCCCCAAACTACGGCCTGCGGACCGGATGCGGCCCGCTGACGCCATTTACCCGGCCCGCGGCAGTGTACGAGATTTTACCATCTATATACAGTACTAAGTTCCCGAATCTCCCCTCCACTCTGCTGCTGAGCGTCTAGTGGCGGCAAGGAAGAGGAAAGCCAGGGGGTGAGGAGGAAAGCACCTTATGGCAGAGCAGCAACAGTTTATCTCCCTAAAGGCGAGAAAGAAATTGGCCAATTGCTTTCCTCCCTGCCCCCTGGCTTTCCGCCTCCTCCTCCTCCAGAAGCCCTGCAAGAGCATCTGGAGGAGGCAGTAAACAAGCCATCATGATTCCCACACGCACTAACTTGTTAACGGCCACGCCGTCCCGGATCGCAGGGAGGGGAGCTTTTCCCCGGCCAGGTGACAGCGAGGCCCCTCCGATTCTTGCCCGCCACCCAGGCGCCGTGCTTGGAGCCGGGGGCGACGGGCCTAGCCTCGGCTTACTTGGCCCCGGTGCGGCCGAAGCGCGGGGTGGAGTAGGCGATGGCGGCAGCTCCTTCTGGCCCGCCCCTGAGCTGAGCTTCCTTTGGCTTCCTTCGAGGCAAAGTTGCAAAGTTCACCTGCCGCCTCGAAGGAAGCCAAAGGAAGCTCAGCTCAATGAGGACCGGCTGTTGGTCCCTTGAAGCTGCCGCTGCTGCCACCCACTGGGGAGATCCCTTCGCCAGAATGGAGGCGGCGGCAGCGGGCTCAAGGGACCAAGAGCTGGTCTTTCTCGGGGCTGAATTGTTGCAGCCTCTGAGGCCGCCTCCGCCTCTGGGTGAAGGGATCTCCTCGGTGGGCAGCCTCGGAGGCTGCAGCAATGCAGCCCCGAAAAGGACCGGCTGTTGTTCCCTTGAAGCTGCCGCCCACTGGAGAGATCCTTTCGCCTGAACAGAGGTGGTGGCGGCGGCGGTGGTGGGCTCAAAGGACCAAGAGCTGGTCTTTCTCGGGGCTGAATTGTTGCAGCCTCCGAGGCCGCCTCCGAGGCCGCCTCCGAGGCCGCCTCCAGGCAAAGGGATCTCCTCAGTGGGCGGCCTCGGAGGCTGCAGCAACACAGCACCGAAAAGGACTGGCTGTTGGTCCCTTGAACCCGCCACCGCCGCCTCCGTTCGGGTGAAGGGATCTCCACAGTGGGTGGCGGCAGCTTCAAGGGACCAACAGCCGGTCCTTTTTGGAGCTGCGTTGCTGCAGCCTCCGAGGCCACCCACCGAGGAGATCCTTTTGCCCGGAGGCTGCCTCAGAGGCTGCAACAATTCAGCCCCGAGAAAACCCGGCTCTTGGTCCCATCTTGGAGCTTCTGCTTGCAGCCGACTGCCCCGCAGTGTGTTGCAGGGCAGAAAAAAAAGAAGAGAGGAAGGAAGAGAGAAGAAAAGGAGAGAGAGAGAAAGAAAGCAAGAGAGAGAGGGAGAGAAAACAAGTGAGAGGGGGGGAATGTGAGAGAGAAAAAGAGAAAAATGAGAAAATGATGGAGGGAAAGAGGGAGGGAGAGGGAAAAAACAAATGAGAAAGAAGGGGAAAAAAGGGAGAGGGAAGAGAGAAGTGGGAAGGAGGGAGGGAAAGAAGGAGAAAAGGAGGGAAAAGGAAGGAAAAGGAAGGAATGAAAGGAAGAAGGAAGGAAGAAGAAATAGAGGGAACAAGGAAGGAAGGAAGAATGAAATGAATGGAGGGGTGGAGGGACTTTTTGGGGGGGGGGTGTAAATTTTTTTAAATTTTCCTCTCAACATACATTCAAACAATACAATGTACCATCTAATTTTCCCTGAATAAAATGTCAGTAACTAATATCAATCATCAAAAAAGTTGTAAAAGTAACAGTCAGGATTCAGGCCCAGGTACAGCATGGAAACTGCTTTAGTCGCTCTGATGTATGATCTCTGGCGGGCCCGGGACAGAGGTTTATCCTCTGTCCTGGTGCTACTTGACCTCTCAGCGGCTTTTGATACCATCGACCATGGTATCCTTCTGCGCCAGCAGGAGGGGTTGGGAGTGGGAGGCACTGTTCTCCAGTGGTTCTCCTCCTACCTCTCCGGTCAGTCGCAGTCAGTGTTAGTGGGGGGTCAGTGGTCAACCTCTAGGTTGCTCCCTTGTGGGGTACCTCAGGGATTGGTCCTCTCCCCCCTACTATTTAATATCTACATGAAACCGCTGGGTGAGATCATCCAAGGGCATGGGGTGAGGTATCATCAATATGCAGATGATACCCAGCTTTACATCTCCACCCCTTGTCCAGTCAGTGAAGCAGTGGAAGTGATGTGCAGGTGCCTGGAGGCTATTGGGGTCTGGATGGGTGTCAACAGGCTCAAACTCAACCCTGATAAGACGGAGTGGCTGTGGGTTTTGCCTCCCAAGGACAACTCCATCTGTCCATCCCTCACCCTGGGGGGGGAATCACTAACCCCCTCAGAGAGGGTCTGCAACTTGGGCGTCCTCCTCAATCCACAGCTCAGATTAGAGAAACATCTTTCAGCTGTGGCGAGGGGGGCGTTTGCCCTGGTTCGCCTGGTGCACCAGTTGCGGCCCTATCTGGACCGGGAGTCACTGCTCACAGTCACTCATGCCCTCATCACCCCGAGGCTCGACTACTGTAATGCTGTCTACATGGGGCTACCTTTGAAGAGTGTTCGGAAACTTCAGATTGTGCAGAATGCAGCTGCGAGAGCAATCATGTGCTTTCCCAGATATGCCCATGTCACACCAACACTCCGCTGTCTGCATTGGTTGCCGATCAGTTTCCGGTCACAATTCAAAGTGTTGGTTATGACCTATAAAGCCCTTCATGGCACCGAACCAGATTATCTCCAGGACCACCTTCTGTCGCACTAATCCCAGCGACCAGTTAGGTCCCACAGAGTGGGCCTTCTCCAAGTCTCGTCAACTAAACAATGTCGTTTGGCGCGACCCAGGGGAAGAGCCTTCTCTGTGATGGCCCCCGCCCTCTGAAACCAACTCCCCCCAGAGATTAGAAATGCCCCTCTTTGCCTTTCTTTTTTACTTTAAATAATTATTCAAATAACTAAGTAATTGAGTATCATAAGATTTATACAATCGATATAATTAAGTCTTTTTTATTTTTTATTCTTTATTTTTTAAATTCTTCTTCTATTACAATTTTTTCTTAGTAACAAAATATATGTTAAGTATATATCTGTGTTTGATGGTTAATTATTTATAAAATAACAGTAAGTAAGAAATTATTTAATTTAAGTAATGTGAATTTTAAAAGTTTTGAGTTATTTAGTGGATGTCATTTTGGAAAAGTTTGGATTTAATTACAGGGCTAAGGAAGTCTCAAAATTTAGTTAATATGTCAAGTACTTCTACTATTATAAAGACTTCTAAAAAACAGACTTCATCTTCATCGTTGGCCTCACCAGAGTCTCCATCTGCATCTCCATCTCAACAAAAAACGATAACAAGTATGTTACCAAAAGAGAAAGAGAAGAAAGAAAAAGCCTCGACACATCCTACTCTTCAAACTATTCAAGATACATTGTCTGTTATACAAGATTTTATGCAGAAAACTCAGATCTCTATTGACGCCAATAGAAATGAAGCAAGACAGCAACTTGAAGATCTGAAAGCTAAAATGGGAGATTTGAAAGCTGAAATGGGAGATTTAAAAGTTGACACAGGAGAAATGAAGGAAAGAATGAAACAAATGGATGTAAAAATTGAAGATATACAACAAACCTTAAAAGAGAATGACCAAAGGATTAAGACGGTTGAAGGTAAAATGGAGAAAGTAGAGCAGAAAATGGAAGAATTTGAGGAATGCAGCAGTACAATAAACAGAGGATATGACGAGGCAATAACCCATTTAGATTTACAATGTGCTTCATATGGATTAAGATTTCAAAATATCAAAGAAGAAAAAGACGAAGAGTTAGGTTTAAAAATGGCAGAGATTATAGAAGAGATCTTACAGGTTGATCCTCAGGAACTGATAAAAGAAATTGATGAACTTTATAGAGTACAGACAAGCTTTGCCAGAAAACATAATTTACCGAGAGGTCCATATCAAGTTTATAAGAAAGACTATAAGAGATGATATTTTAAAATGGACAAGAAACCAAAGTCTGGACTATAAAGGGAAATAAATTATAATCCTAAAACAGGTTCCAAAAAGAGTTAGGGAAAGCAGGAGGGAATACTATTTCCTGACTAGAATTTTAATCAAAGAAAATATTACCTTACGCTGGCTGATTCCTAAAGGAAAATGAGTGCAGAATTATTATTGAAAGATATCTGGTGCGAGCGACACCCATTAACTAAACAGTATGCTTTTTATTTAAATCCTCATAAAATTTTGACAAGAATAGATATGGCTTGGGCTTCGGTGCATATTTCTGAACATATTAAAGATATTGAGATAGAAACAAACAGTTGGGCAGATCACAATCTGGTAGTAATTTTTTGGAAAGGAAATAAGAGACAAATTAATTGGCAAATGAATAGAAATATTTTACAAGATCCTCAACATGCTGAATGGATGGAAAAAGAATTAGAAACTTTTTTTAGAATTAATAAAAACTCGGAAACAACCCCACAAAATGTATGGGATACAACTAAGACTTACATTTGGGGTTTGATGATTTTTTATATGGCAAAAAAAAAATAAAGAAAAAAAGAAACAATATGAACAATTAGAGAAATAATTAAAAGATTTATTTATTTATTTATTTATTTATTAATAGAGTTGAAAGGGACCGTTAGGTCATCGAGTCCAACTCCCTGCCTGAGCAGGAAACCCTACAGCACCCCAGCCAAATGGAAGTCCAATCTCCTCTTGAAGGTGTCCAGAGTTGGGGAGTTCACCATCTCCCCTGGCAGGCAGTTCCATTGGTTGATCGCTCTGAAGTTCTTCCTTATTTCCAGGTTGAATCTCTCCTTGGTCAGCTTCCAACCATTGTTCCTCGTCCGGCCCTCTGGTGCCCTGGGGAATAAAGAGACCCCCTCCTCACCGTGGCAACCCCTCAAGTATCTGTAAACTGCTATCATGTCCCCTCTAGACCTTCTTTTTTCTAGGCTGTCCATGCCCAGTTTGCTCAATCTCTCTTCGTAAGTCTTGGTTTCGAGTCCCCTAATCATTTTGGTTGCTCTTTTTTGCACCTTCTCCAGAGTTTCGATGTCTTTTTTGTAGTGAGGTGACCAGAATTGGATGCAGTACTCCAGGTGGGGTCTGACCAGGGCATAGTAGAGTGGTATTAGTACTTCCCTGGTCTTGGAGCGTATTCCTCTGTTGATGCAGCTTAGGATTGAGTTGGCTTTTTTGGCTGCTGCTGCACATTGCTGACTCATGTTTAGTTGATTGTCCACCAAGACTCCAAGATCTCTTTCGCAGTCACTACTGCTGAGTGGGGTATCTCCCAGGCTGTATGTATGTCTAGGGTTCTTTTTGCTGAGGTGGAGGACTCTGCATTTGTCGGTGTTGAACCTCATTTTGTTGGTATGGGCCCACTGTGATAGTCTGTCTAGGTCTTCTTGTACTCTGAGCCTGTCCTCAAGGGTGTTGGCTACCCCCGCCAGCTTGGTGTCATCTGCAAATTTTATTAGTTCCCCTTTTATTCCCTCGTCCAGGTCGTTGATGAAGATGTTAAAGAGTACAGGACCCAGGACAGAGCCCTGTGGTACTCCACTGTCTACTTTTTTCCATGTGGATTTGGTGCCGTTGAGGACAACTCGTTGGGTGCGGTTAGTCAGCCAACTGTTTATCCATCTACATGTGTAGTAATCTACTCCATTTTTTTCTAGTTTGTGGATTAGGAGATTGTGGTCGACTTTATCGAAACCTTACTGAAGTCCAAGTATATGAGGTCCACTGAGTTGCGTTGGTCAACTGACTTGGTTATGGTGTTGAAAAATGATATGAGATTGGTTTGGCATGATTTGTTTCTGATGAATCCGTGCTGGCTATTGGATATGATCTTGTTTGTTTCTAGGAAGTGGGTAAGTTGTTTTTTGATTATTTTCTCCAGTATTTTTCCAGGTATAGAGGTCAGACTGATTGGTCTGTAGTTACCTGGGTCGGTCTTTTTGCCTTTTTTGTGGATGGGGACTACGTCAGCTCGCTTCCAGTCTTCTGGTAGGTCTCCAGTGATCCAGGATATTTGGTAGATGAGGAGGAGTGGTTCCGCTATGGTGTCTGCCAATTCTTTTAGGACTTTGGGGTGAAGTCCGTCTGGCCCTGGTGATTTGTATTCGTTGAGTTCCCTCAGGTAGTCCCTCACTGTGCTTTTGTCTATGTTGAGTTCGGTTCTGGGGCAGTTTGTTAAATTGCAGATTGGTTGGAGGGAGGTTCCCTTTTGTGTGAAGACTGTTGCAAAGTAGGCGTTGAATAGCTGTGCTTGGTTATTGCTGTCTGTGATTTCTCTACCCTCTTCATTTTTTAGTGTGACGATTGTTTCTTTGATTTTCTTCTTATTATTGATGTGTTGGAAGAATCTTTTTTTGTTGTCTTTGACTTCCGCTGCAAGGTGTTGTTCATATTGTGCCTTTGCTGTTTTTATTTTTTGTTTGCAGGAACTGGCTGTTTGCTGATATTCCGCTTTGGTTATGAGTCCTTCTTTCCATTGTTTGTACTTAGCTTTTTTTCCTTTTATGTCATCTGCGAGGGCTTTGTTTAGCCATGCAGGTTTAGTTTTGGTTTTCCTGTTTTTCCTTTTCATGGGGATTGCGTTGTTTTGGGCGTCTATGATGCTGTTTTTTAGGATCAACCAGGCTTCCTGAGTGGTTTTTCCTTCTAAGAGTTCGTACCAGGGGCATTGTTCAAGGTTCGCTCTGAGCTTGTTAAAGTCCGCTTTTCTGAAGTCTGGGACTGTAGTGGTGTTGGGTATAGTAGCTAGTGATTGCACTATGTTGAATTTGAGGATGACATGGTCGCTCTCTCCCAGTTTCCCTTCTTCTTCTGTTCCCTCTATTGTTTCTTCCCTGTTTGTTAGTATTAGGTCTAATATAGCATTCCCTCTGGTTCCTGTTTCAACTTTTTGGGTTAGAAAGTTGTCAGCTAGACTGGAAATAAATTTGGCAGACTTTCCGCTTGGTGTTGAGTTAGTTTTCCAGTTGATGTCTGGGTAGTTGAAGTCCCCCATTATTGTCGTGCTGTGTTTGTTGCATATGTCTGTTAGTTGGCATGTGAAGAGGTCGTCCATTGTGTCTGTTTGATTGGGTGGTCTGTAGTATACTCCAATTGTGGTGTTGCTCTTTTTTTCTTTTATGTTGACCCATATGATTTCTAGGGGGTTATCATCTTTGGTTGGATGTAGTTCTGTGGCAGTGTAGTGGTCTTTGATGTATAGTGCAACACCTCCTCCTTTCTTGTTTGACCTGTTCTTCTTGAAGAGGTTGTAACCCATTATCTGTGTGTTCCAGGCGTGTGTTTCGTCCCACCAGGTTTCTGTGATTCCAATTAGATCATATTGGTCCTCGTGTATTAATAATTCCAGTTCGTCCTGTTTGTTTCCCAAGCTTTGTGCGTTCGTGTACAGGCATTTTAGATGTTTGTGTTTGTTTGCAGGTAGAAATTTTTTAATCTCAGGTTTGTTTGTAGGCTTGTCCCGTTCCCCTTCCTTGTTTTGTTCAGTGTTTTGTCGTATAGTTTGGTCACCCTCCCCTCTCAGAGCTAGTTTAAAGCCCTCCTGATGAGTTGGGCTAGTCGGTTGCCTAGGAGGTTCTTCCCTGCTCTAGTGAGGTGTAGCCCGTCGCTTGCTAGAAGCCCTTCTTGGAGATAGTGCAGGCCATGGTCGAGGAAGCCGAAGTTCTTATGGCGACACCATCCTTTAAGCCAGTGATTTATCTGCGGGATTTTGCGTTCTCTGGCGGGGTGTCGTCCTCTAGTGGGGAGGATGGAGGAAAAAACAACCTGAGCACCTGTTTTTCTGATTGTGTTGCCCAAGTGGTCATAGTCTTTCATAATTTGGTTCATGTCTTTCCCTGTGTCGTTTATTCCCGCATGAATCACCAATAGTGGGTAGTAGTCCGTGGGTTTGAGTATTTTGGTGAGGTTTTCAGTTATGTCAGAGATTTTAGCTCCAGGGAGGCAGCACACCTCTCTAGATTGGTTGTCTGGTCTGCAGATGGGAGGCTCAGTTCCCCTGAGGATTGAGTCTCCAATTACCAGTACTCTCCTTTTCTTTTTGGCTGGCTTGGGGTGAGGGAGGTTAGCTTCTGTTGTTGAGGCTTTTGGTGGAGTTGTGTTGTGCTTGGTTCTTGGTGGTTCTTTGTCAGATGTTTGCAGGTTTTCTTGTTCCGAGAGTACTGAATATTTGTTGCTTGTAGGCAGTGGGGTTGGGAGGAGGAGGGTTGGAGTTGGTGGAGGCTTGTTTTTTCGTCTTAGGGTGATGTGTGTCCAGCTATTTACTGCTTCTGGGGTGTGGATTCGGCTTAGCTCCTCTGGGGTGTTGGTTTTGTTGGGAGTCTGATGGATTTTCTCGTTGTGATGTTGGTGCTTCAGGGTTGTTAGGTTTTTCTCTAGGTTTTCGATTTTTTTCCTCAAGTAGCTGGATGAGTTTGCATTTGTTGCAGGTAAAGTTTTGGAGGTTCGAGGGGAGGAGTGAGTACACGGAGCACAAACTGCAGCACACCATGGATTCAGTTCCATCTTCATCTATGCTTGTTCGGGGAGTGACTTCTGTGTGCATGGTTGGTGTATCTTCTCTCTCACTCTCTGTGTTGTTCTTTATGTGTGTGGTAGGTTGCAGGGTGGGTGCGGGAGAGTGCAGAGGTGACATATCTGCTCTTGTTGCTGGGTTGGTGATTTCCTCTGCTTCCCTGGTCAGCAAACCCAGTGTTCTTTTGCCTCGCGGTGAGCTTTTAGCTTCTTCCCAGCATGCACCAGGAGTATGCAAATTACCCCCTGAAGCTCAGATTCCTGGGTGGTGAGTTCCTCTGCTTCCCTGGTCAGCAAACCCGGTGTTCTTTTGCCTCGCGGTGAGCTTTTAGCTTCTTCCCAGCATGCACCAGGAGTATGCAAATTACCCCCTGAAGCTCAGATTCCTCAAAACAGTACTACAGTACTACAAACAGTACTACAAAGTAATCCACATGACAATAAGGTAAAAAGGAAAATGGATCTGTTAAAACATAAAATAAACTTGATTGAACAAGAACAAATAGCTGAAAAAATAAAAAGAGCAAAACAGGAATATTTTGAACACGCAAATAAACCGGGATAATGGTTAGCTTTTAAATTGAGAAAACATAGAGAATCTAAAATGATAAAGAAATTGGAAGATAGTAAAGGAGCACTAAGACATAGAACAGAGGGGAAAAAAGAAATAGTGTTATATAAGAAAGAAGAAATAAAAAAAGAGATTCTTAGATTCTTAAATTAAAAGAACAACAAAAAAGGCTTAATGCTCCATTTACTATGGCAGAATTACAACAAATTTTGAAAATAAATAAATAAATAAAGCTACAGGCCCAGACACCATACCAACTGAATTCTATAAATTAGATAGTAATGTACTTACATGTTAGAGATTTTTAATAAGATTATAATAGATGGTAAAATTCCAAGATCTTGGTCAGAAGCCCTAATAACTTTAATACATAAGCCAGGAACAGAAAAGTATAAAATACAAAATTACAGACCAATATCTCTATTAAATGTAGACTACAAAATATTTGTCTCGATCTATGCATTTAGACTTTTATTTTTTAAAAATGAAATAATACATGAAGATCAGAATGGATTTTTGCCGGGTAGACAAATAAAGAATAATTTGAGGACAATTATTAATACATTGGAATTTTATGAACAACATCCAGAAAAACAAATGGCATTGGTATTTTTGGATGCAAAGAAAGCTTTCAATAACGTCAACTGGACTTTTGTGAAATTACAATTTTAAAAAATGAAATTTGGTACCAAATTTATTAATTTAATAGATGCTATATATTTGAACCAAACAGCCAAAATTATATTAAATAATGATCAAATGAAAAGGTTGGAGATACAAAGAGGGGTTAGACAGGGCTGTCCCCTCTCACGTTGTTCATTTTAACTCTGGAAACCTTATTAATAAAAATAAGGGCAAATAAGAATATTAGAGGATTAGAGATTAGCAAAGAATCCTACAAACTTCAAGCCTTTGCTGATGATGTCGTTTTTATTACAGAAAATCCTTTGATTTCAATACCAAATCTAACAGAACAAATACAAGAATAGGGGTGTGTAGCAGGTTTGAAAGTTAATAAAAGTAAGACACAATTGTTAATTAAAAATATGACAGACCCACAGATAAAACAATTGGAAAATTTGACAAACATGAAAATAACTAAGAAAGTAAAGTATCTAGGTATTTGGATTACTGCCAAATCTATGTCATTAAAAATGATAATTATACAAAACTTCTAGGCCAAATTAGAAGGGACTTAGAGTTATGGAATAATTTACAAATATCCCTATTGGGAAAAATTTTGACTATTAAGATGAATATACTCCCAAAAGTATTGTTCTTATTTCAGTTAATTCCAATTAATCCTGGGAGAAATTTCTTTAAAGAATTAACAAAGATTATTAAGAAATTTATATGGCAGGGGGGAAAAGCGAGAATAAAACTAAGTGCGTTAGAAGATATAAAAGCAAGAGGTGGGCTTGCTCTCCCAAACTGGAAATTATATTACCAGGCTGCAGCCTTATCTTGGATTAAGGAATGGTTAACCTTGGAAAATAGAAGACTACTGAATTTGGAGGGACATGATTTAATGGTAGGGTGGCATGCCTTTGTTTGGTATGACAATTCATATTTTAAGAGACATATTATAAGAAAGTCATTATTGAAAGTATGGATCGACATAAAAAAGACCACTTTTTAACAATTCAAGAATGGATGTCTCCAATCGAAGCAATATGTCACCCCAATCTAACACAAGAAGGTAAGATATGGAAATACAAGGATCTATTAGATGAGGAAATGAAATTAAAAACAAGACAAGAATTACAGGAAGTAGGAATTTATTTATTTATTTATTTTATTATTTGGATTTGTATGCCGCCCCTCTCCGAAGACTCGGGGCGGCTCACAACAAGTGAAAACAATCCAATACAATCCAATTAATTAAAATATTACAAGTTTAAGAGAATCCCCAATACTAACATACACACATACAGGCATACCATATATATCTTCAACGTGCCCAGGGGGAGATATTTAGTTTCCCCATGCCTGACGGCAAAGGTGGGTTTTGAGGAGTTTACGGAAGGCAGGAAGAGTAGGGACAGTTCTGATCTCCGGGGGGAGTTGGTTCCAGGAATAACAATAGATTGGTTGCAATATGCTCAGATCCAGTCTAGACATCAAAAAGATATAAAAATGTGTACATTTAGAAAAGATAATAATGTTTTAGGGAATTTATTAATTAAAAATCATGCGAAATTGATTGGGAAAGCATACAAGTATTTGATGAGCTCCAAAACTGTTGGTCTGATTCTAAAAGATAATATGATTAGTTGGTGTAGAAATTTTGGAAAAGAAATAGATTTAGATACATGGGAAAGGCTTTGGTCATATAATTGGAAAATAACTAAATCAGTTTCCTTTAAAGAAAACCAGATTAAGATGTTTTATAGATGGCATCTACCCCCTAATAGACTTTCAAAAATGTTTCCAAATTTATCTCCTAATTGTTGGAGATGTAAAAGAGAAATTGGTTCTTACCATCATCAGTGGTGGACCTGCCAAAAAGCCAAACTCTTTTGGAACAATATAGAAAGATGGATTAGAGAAATCACCTCACAGGAAATTATGAAAACTCCAGAATTTTTTCTACTAGGTATAACAAATCATAAATATAAAACAGAAATCTATTATTTAATAACTCATATTTTAGTAGCTGCCAGAATTGTCCTTGCACAGACAAAACCCCTAAAGAAGAGGAGGTAACTAAGAAAATTATTGAATGTGCTGAGATGGACATGATGAAAAGGCGGTTAAACAATCAAGAAGAATCAGAATTTTATAAAATATGGGAGAAGGTCTACATTTGGTTGGATTAAAAGAATGCTTAATAAAAAAAATTCTTATATATATATATATATATATATATATATATATATATATATATGTGTGTGTGTGTGTGTGTGTGTGTGTGTGTGTGTGTGTGTGTGTGTGTGTGTTTTCAAAGATTTTCACGGGTACAGGTATGATGGTCTTGGTATATTCGGGTTTCTTCCCATGTAGGATTTGGAAATTTCTGGCAACGTTTCGACAAGGTCCCACTCGTCATCTTCAGGCTGGTGTTTCTGTCCTTGTTCTAGGGTGAACACAGCAAGACCTGAGTTGCCTTCCTTCTATAAATACTGGTGGCTGGGGGTGGTTTGATGGCTCAGCAATTGCCTGCTGTATAGAAACTTCCTGGTGAGTCAGTGGGGTAACATCTGGGGTCATTGATGTAGCTGAGGTATGCTGATTAGTTAATGGTTGTAGATTAGGCGTGATATCCTGAGTAGTTGGAACTTGCAGGCTACTTGATTGTTTTGCAATGTGTGTTCTGAGTCTGGTTTCTATGGCTGGGATACGTTTGAGGGCTGGTTTCCAGATGTCTGGTAAGCGGGAGGTATCATCCCGCTTGTTCATATTTTGGGGATGTTTTTCTATCTCAATGGCTTCCATGATTATTCTTTTGCTGTAATGTTCTGTTTGGGAAATTAATTTGGTACTGTCAAAATCAATTTCATGTCCTGTAGTTTTGAAGTGTTAGAAAAGGGAGGAGGTTTTTTCTTTTTTCTTTAATGCATTCTTATGTTCTGCAACAAGTGCATTTACTGTCCTGTTAGTTTGTCCAATATACCCAAGTGCCTATCAAAGAAGCCCTGACAGCCATCCAAAACAAATACAACCCCCCGAAGCACATCTTAGATCTGACCAACCACTGCCTGATGAATACATACTTCATTCACAATGGACAAAGATACAAACAGATAGAAGGAGCCCCCATGGGATCACCCCTGTCACCCGTCATCGCAAACTTATACATGGAATATTTTGAAACCAACGCCTTGGACAAATCTTAATACAAACCCAAACTCTGGCTTAGATATGTAGATGACACCTTCGTAATTTGGCCACATGGGAAAGAAAAACTGGACAGCTTTCTCACACATCTCAACAGCCTACACCCCAAAATACAATTCACCATGGAAATAGAAACCAACAACAAACTTCCCTTCCTGGATGTCCTAATCTACAAAAAACCCGATGGCTCCTTAGGACATACTGTCTACCAGAAGAAGACACACACCAACCGCTACTTGAACGCAAAATCCCACCACCATCCTGCACAGATCAATTCCATAGCCAAGACCCTCATTTCCAGAACCAAACGCCTAGCCGACAAAGACCACCTGGAACCTGAATTACACAGTCTCACAAATGTATTAATTTCCAATGGATTCCAAAGAGAAGCAATCAACAACTTAATCCAAAAAGAGACACCCCCCAAGAACCAAGACACAGAACAGGACAATGGCATTGCCCTCCTCTCTTACATCAAAGGCACCACAGATAAAATCAGTAAAATTCTCCGCAAACACAACATCAAGACAGCCTTTGGTATAGATTAAAAAATAGCCAACATCCTAAGAAACCCAAAAGACAATATCCAACTAGAAAACCAGGGAGTTTATAAAATACCGTGTAAAATCTGCCCAGCCACATATATTGGACAAACTAACAGGAGAGTAAATGCACGTGTTGCAGAACATAAAAATGCATTAAAGAAAAAAGAAAAAACCTCCTCCCTTTTCCAACACTTCAAAACTACAGGACCTGAAATTGATTTGGACAGTACCAAATTAATTTCCCAAACAGAACACTACAGCAAAAGAATAATCATGGAAGCCATCAAGATAGAAAAACATCCCCAAACTATGAACAAGCGGGATGATACCTCCCGCTTACCAGACATCTGGAAACCAGCCCTCAAACGTATCCCAGCCATAGAAACCAGACTCAGAACACACATTGCAAAACAATCAAGTAGCCTGCAAGTTCCAACTACTCAGGATATCACGCCTAATCTACAACCATTAACTAATCAGCATACCTCAGCTACATCAACGACCCCAGATGTTACCCCACTGACTCACCAGGAAGTTTCTACACAGCAGGCAATTGCTGAGCCATCAAACCACACCCAGCCACCAGTATTTATAGAAGGAAGGCAGCTCAGGTCTCGCAGTGTTCGCCTTAGAACAAGGACAGAAACACCAGCCTGAAGATGACGAGTGGGAAACGTCGCCAGAAATTTCCAAATCCTACACGGGAAGAAACCCGAATATACCAAGACCGTCATACCTGCACCCGTGAAAATCTACAAAAACAAACACACACACACACACACACACACACACATATATATATATCACATGTTTTTTTGCTGAATTTGAAAATTAAGGGAGACTAGGATAGATCTATTTCGGCCTTATTTTGGCCTCATCAGCTAGCCATACCCACTGGGACTTGAACCTGCAACCTTTGCCTTGTAAGGCAGAGAATTATCCTCTAGGCTACAGTATCCAATCCTTTCAGCTCTGCACCAGCGAAGGGTTACATATTTTTGTGTTGAATCACCCTGGTGTATTGAAGAAACATCACAGCTCCTTATTTGCCGCTCTGCCCAACCCAGGGCCATTTCCAAGGCAGTTAATTTTATTGATAGCCGACAATTCTATCTGTATGTGTCACATGTTTTTTTGCTGAATTTGAAGATTAAGGGAGACTAGGATAGATATATTTCGGCCTTATTTTGGCCTCATCAGCTAGCCATACCCACTGGGACTTGAACCTGCAATCTTTGCCTTGTAAGGCAGAGAATTATCCTCTAGGCTACAGTATCCAATCCCTTCAGCTCTGCACCAGGGAAGGGTTACATATTTTCAAATTTTATTAGTTTGAAATGTTTATAAATAGACAAATAGACAAATGTAATAGATATTTTTTATTTCTCTGAATTGATATAATTAACAATAGTTTTCCCTTTTTGTATTATGAAGACTTCTATTTCTGAGCGGAGCGATTGTAGCTCCTCTATATGTTATATGTTTGGTTTGGTTTTTCTCTGTTTGTTTGTAATGTTTGTCCCTTTTTATTTGAAAATTAATAAAAATATTTGAAAAAAATAAAATTAAATATAGACAGAATTATTATTATTATTATTATTATTATTATTATTATTATTATTATTAATTAAATTTGTATGCCGCCCCTCTCCGCAGACTCGGTGTGGCTCACAGCAGCAATAGAAAACAATGTACAGTACAAATCTAATATTACAAAGTTAAAAACCCATAATTTAAAAAACATGCATACAACATACTATACATAAACTATATAGGCCTGGGAAAGGAGGGTGGGGCCAATCCTAATCCTAATACCTCTTTGACTATTCTTGTACATTAAAAGTCAGGCAAGAAAAAAAAGTCATTCCAGTTTGAGGTATTTTCTTTAAACCAAATGAATAGCAAATCTTAATAATATGACTTAAGTGTGCTTAGACATATCCATCAGACGTGAAAAGTACTGTTCTGCCAGGCTCTCTGGTAGGAGCCTCCCGAAAATTCAAGAATACAAATTTCAGACACACACACGTATGAAAATTCAAAACAATGTTCTTTATCACAAAATTCAAAATAAACTGAGCACTCTTTTTGTATTGCAAAGAGCACTCGTCCCAAAACAACCGGGTAGTCTGTACAATTTCCCTTAAACAGTCTTTAAGTACTTAGCTAGCAGCTGTGAAGAAACTTCACACCCCTTCTTCTTCCACGAAGTGAAACACCCATACACTTTGCTCTGCGTTGGTTTCAAAGACATGAAAAATCAACAAACAAAGTCAAGGCACGATTCCTGAAGAACTGCGATCAGATACTCTTCCACAACGGCCAAACCCACACGCTGCTATTTATAGCAGCAGCCCTAATTACTGGAGCCCCACCCAAACACAGTGGCCTCTCTTATCTCCGGTAATATGTCCTTACTTGATTTCTTCTATGCATAATTCTGCGCTTGCGTGGGTCCAAGATGTCTTCATCCGAATCAATGGAAGATAATGGAGATTGACTGTCTGGGCTGTGTGCTAAGCCCCCCTCTTCCAAGTCACTCCCACCTTCTTCTTTGTCGGAGGAAACTAAACTCTGAACTGACTCTGTCGACAATAACACAGGCCTATGACATGTTGAAGTTTCCCCTGCATCCACCTCCACATTCCCTGGGGCAGGAGCTGGGCCAGAGGCAACCACAAGTACTAACAATTAAAAAGTAAAATTGCCTTCAATTTGAACTTTATGCCTGGCAATCATATGAATAGATGCATTTTTCATGCATATATTTTTCTAACACTTGTTGTTTACTACTGTTAGAGAGAAAATGAAAGAAATGCTTTGCCCATGGTTGTTTGAGAGCAGATTTAATATTATATTTTTATTTTATTAATTTTATTTATTTAATTTGTCCAATACACAATAATACACAATGAAGGTAATAGAGGACACCTTCGAGGAAATAGAATTAGAGAAAGAATAGAAGAGATATAGGGTAAAATAATCAATGAGAGAATAGAAGAAAGATATAGGGATAGAAGAAAAGATATATGGGATATAGGAGAGACAATAGGAGAGGGGTCGGAAGGCACTCTAGTGCACTTATGCACACCCCTTACTGACCTCTTAGGAATCTGGAGACGTCAACCGTGGACAGTCTAAGGGTAAAATGTTGGGGGTTAGGGGATGATACTACGGAGTCCAGTAATGAGTTCCATGCTTCAACAATTCTATGACTAAAGTTGTATTTTTTACAGTGAAGTTTGGAGCGGTTAATATTGAGCTTGAATCTGTTGTTGTGGTTGAAGCTGAAGTAGTTGTTGACAGGCAGGACATTGCAGCATATAATCTTGTGGGTTATACTTAGATCATGTTTAAGGCATCTTAGTTCTAAGCTTTCTAGGCCCAGGATTCTAAGTCTAGTTTCATACGGTATTCTGTTACAGGAGGAGGAATGCAGGGCTCTTCTGGTGAAGTATCTCTGGACATTTTTGTGGGTGTTAATGTCTGAGATGTGGTATGGGTTCCAAACAGATGAGCTGTATTCTAGGATGGGTCTGGCAAAAGTTTTGTATGCTCTGGTAAGTAGTGTGAGATTTCCAGAGCAGAAACTACATAGGATTAGATTAACTACTCTTGAAGCCTTCTTTGCGATGTTGTTGCAGTGGGCTTTGACACTTTTGGTCTTTTGTAATTAGTACTCCGAGGTCCTTAACCCAATGGGGGTTATCTGTGATAATTTGATTATTCAGTTTGTATTTGGAGTTTTGATTCTTTTTGCTGATGTGTAGGACAGAGCATTTGCTGGTTGAGATATGGAGTTGCCATGTGTTAGACCAATCAGAAACAGAGTCTAGGACTTTTTGGAGAGTAGTTGTGTTATCGGTGGTAACTAGGTAATAGTAACTAGGAGCTGCTCACAGACTGACAAAAAGAACAGGATTGTATTCTCTGCTCATTTTCCAAACTGAGGCAATTTCAGTTCCTAAATCACATTTGAACCCATACTAAAATAGCTCTACAAAACCATGATTATCCGGAACTGAACTATTAGCTTTTATTCAAGATGTTATCAATTGCCCAGTAGCATCCAGACTAAGTTTTGTCTGGCAGAGCTTCCTCTTTTTAGGGGGTCTTCAGTAACAACTTATGCAACAATGCATTTATCATTGCACCCGATTCAGTCAAGCTTCCCTGGCTAACATAAGGGAATATTTCTAAGCAGGAGAGAAAGCCACAGTCACCTGAAGAGGCTCCCCTTAGAGAAAGATTGTGTTTTCATCCCCTTTACCTTCCTTCTGAAAGTCCCTTCTATCCTCCTGCCTCTTCTACCAGTGCCTCCTTTCTGTGTAGAGGAGGAGCTGTAATTGGTTCAGCCTGCTGCCAATCAGACAGCTGAGGGGAGTTGCCAGCTAGGCTTTAGCAAGGACAGAAGCTGCCATCCAAGTCAAAGTCTCATGTTGCCAGAGCCATCACTTTTCCTTCCTCCCCACCCTTCACATCCGGATTGTGCAGGGAACATTGCACAGGAGTCAGAGTAAGTCGCATAATTTGAGGATGAGCCTCTGTTTTCTGATGCAAATGAGACCCAAGATAAGAGACAAAAGAAGAAAAAAAGGGGAGGGGTGTCAGCCAGGAAGGCCGTCTGTTAGCCGACCTTGTAATGGGAATCAAGGAAGCCCTATCAATGGTTGAGAAGAAAAGTCAGAGGAATCTAAAAGTCCCCACGAGTGAGGAGGAGGGGGAGGACAAGATACAGCTGGGCCCTCAGGGCAGGGAATGCAGCAGAGGGCAGCAACCCAAGCCCCCCTTCTGGCGTGAGGCCAAAATTCCCCCCCACCTGGGTGAACATAGCAGAGAGGGGGGGAGGCTCAGAGGCAAAGAGCACCTAATGCCCCTTCTTTCACTCAGTGATACGATGGGGCACCAGGAGGCCTGAGATATTTCTTGGCCCAAGTAAATCAGTACATGGAGGACTATGAGGATGAGTTCCAAAATGACCCAGCTCTTCTGAAGGTGGTCACCTACGCACTTGATGGAAAAGCAGTGGATTGGATGGTTTCCCTCCATGAACAAAGGGACCCCGCCCTCAGGAATTTTAATGAGTTTATGATGGCTCTTAGAGCACGCTTTGAGGATCTTCTGGCAGAGAGAAAAGCCAGAACCAAGCTGAAAACCCTAAAACAGGAAGGGAGATCAGTAGTGGAGTACACCCAAGAGTTTCGTGAGCTGATGGCCTATGTCAGTTTGTACCCAATGGGAATCCTCATGGAGTACTACATGGATGCCAAGTTAGAACAACCCCTAGAAACCTCAGTAGATGGTTCCAGTTGGCAGTGGAAGTGGAGATTGACCTCCTGAGGTGCCAGCGGGAGAGGAGTTCCCCCTTGGGGGGGAACCGGGCTCGAGGAAAAGTGCCAGATCAAGCTCCGAGAAACCCAGGCCTACAGCTTGTTTCTGTTGCGGGAAGGAGGGGCATCGCACCAGATGCCGGGCGAATGGAGAAGGAGGCCGTCGAGGTCACTCCCCCCAAAAGGGGAGGAGTTGGGATCTCCGGCACATCCGATTGTCATGGACAGCGAGCCTGAAGAAGCCGTGTCAGTAAGTCCCCCCCCAGGATGCATATACATTCCCATCACACTGCGGGACCCAATGGGGGGGGACAAGGGGAACTATGTCAGTCCTTTTGGATTTGGGCTGTACCAGGAATCTTATGTCTCCAGAGGTAGCGGAGAATTTGGGCCTCATGGTGTGAGGCCGGAGGGACTCCATCTCATTTACCCAACTGGATGGGTCGATGGCAGGGGGAAGCCAGCCACACATGAGACTGGAACTCTGATCATGACAATGGGGTCCCACCAAGGGACTATACAATTTATTGTTGGGCCCCTACCGGATAATGCAGTCATTTTGGGGTTACTGTGGTTGCGGAAGTGGAACCCTGAAATTAATTGGTGTACCAGAGCCGTGACTGTTACCTACCAAGGGAAGAACGAACTGGTGTTTGTTCTAGCAGAACTGGTCCGGAGAAACTCTCCCGGCATGGAAAAGATCGAAGGGGAGAAAAAAATCCCTAAAGAGTACTGGGACCTCAAGGGAGTTTTCAGCTAAAAGGAGGCAGATAAGCTACCACCCCACCAGGCCACAGATTGTAGCATTGAGATGCTACCTGGGGTTAAACTGCTGAAACAAAAGATGTATTCTTTAAACCCTGGAGGACTGGAGGAACTGCACAGGTTCATTGACAAGAACCTAGCAAGGGGCTTTATTCAGTCGGTTAGGCTGCAAATGGCAGCCCCTATCCTGTTCCGAGAGAAGAAAGATGGGTCTCTGTCAGTGTTCCCTCTAAGGTGCGCAGTGGGCTGTAGCACACTAAAAAAATGAAGCCTGGCACACAGTTTTCTATGGTTGCTCAGAGAGGAGGGTGGCGGAGGGCCCCCCCTTGACAACCACCCGCCACCACCACCACCACCAGCAGGACCGGCAAAGCAGTGTTCCTCCTCCGCCTTCTCCTCAGCAGCAGCTCTGCAGGACTTTGAAATGACGTCAAGGCCTGCGCCCAGAGAAACGGCCCGTTTTTCAAATGCACCACTTCCCCGGGCAGCCAGCTTCGCCTCCTCCCCTGCAGCCGCACTGGGGGCTTCCCCCTGCCACTGGGTCCCCTCGCTGCTGAATTCAATGTTGCTGCAGGGGGTGACAGGCCTGGAACCCATCCCCGAGCTTTGCCTTGTCCCCCACCACCATGCTGGGGGCTGCCCCTCGCCGCCGAGGATGAATGAGGGACAGCTGTTGCTACCACCATTGAACAGGTAGCAAGAGGGGGGTGAGAGAAAGAAAGAGAGAAAGAGAAAGAAAGCAAGAGAGAGAGAGAGTGTGTGTGAGAGAAAGAAAGCAAGATATGTACTGTATGATTTTATGAGTTTGCATTATGAATTTAAAATATACTTGGAAATGTAGAAGATTGATGAAAGTTAATAATAGTAAATGCTAAGTCCTGAAAATTAATTGAGCTTGGAAATATTGAATGAAATTATAGAAAAGTAAATATAGAAATGTATTAATTGATGCATTGGTGTTCAGATAGATTTTCATATTATTGGATTACTAATACTATAAATATTTAAGAAATGAAGATTTTAAAGCATGAATTTATTAATAGTTGTGTTTTTGTTTTTGCTGATTGTTTTAGTTTTAGTAGTGTTCTGCCTGACCAGGCTCAGGCGATAATTAGCGGTTCAGGAAAGAAGGTCAGACACACATGTGCATTGCTAATCAGCAAAATTGTATTAATCAGAAAAGAAAAGGCTAAAGAAAACTGTCCTTATTTTCAGGAGTAAAACACAGTTCGAGGCGAAAATTCAGCTAGATACAAAGTTCATGAAAAAGCAAACGAATACAAAATTCACGTAGCAGAAATGTTCCAGGAGTTCTCTGAATTCTCGAGGCACAAGAGCAGCAGCTAGTCCCAGAGTTTTCAACTCCCACTTGCCTTACAATGCTGAGTTGAAATCCAAAGGCACAGAGCAGAGGTTTCAAAGCAGGAACCACAAAGCCACACAAATCACACAGATAAACATCCACAGTTTGCCTCTGCCTCTGTTCCCTTTTGTAACTGTAGCCCTCATTATGGGAACCACACCCAGCCCTCATTCTGTGGACCACGCCCAAACACAGGTGACACCATAATCACCGTTGATAATCCCTTAATTGAGCCCTACATTGCATTGCTCTACGGCTATGCATATTGATTATCTGTTCAGCATCCGAATCCAAAGAAGAGAGGCTATCCGACAGGCTGCCTGCTAAATCCCCTGGGCTGTCTGCCAGTTCCTGTGGGCTGTCTGCCAACTCCTCCAAACCATCTGCCTCATCCTCTGGGCTGTCTGCTACGTTTTCCTGACTGTCAGCCAGGCTTTCACAATCACTCTGTGACGCATCTCTCACACAGCTGGCCCAGGCCCGAACACAAGTAGTAATAGATTTTGGTTTTGGTTTTATTATTAATTTCTTTTAATAAAAAAGAAGGGAATTTTTTCCCATTCATTCATTCATTCATTCATTCATTCAGACACTATACTTTTCTGCCCACACCAAAAAAAAAATTAGAGGGAACACTGGTCTCTGTGTCTTGTAGTGGACTATAAGAATCTGAACACCATTTGCATGCATAATGTGTACCCCCTACCACTTATGAAAGATATGCTGATCTATTTGGCTAAGGGGAAGTTCTTCACGAAGTTGGATTTGTGTGAGTCTTACTATATGGTGCGCATCAAGGAAGGAGATGAATGGAAAACAGCTTTCAACACTCCCTTAGGGTGTTTCCAATTTAGAGTGCTCCCATTTGGTCTACAGGGGGCGCCAGGGGTTTTCATGCAATTAATTAATGAGGTGTTGCACGAACATTTATATAAGGTGGTCTTTATCTATCTTGATGACATATTAATATTTTCAGAGACATTAGAGGAACATGTCACCCTTGTGAGGGAGGTCCTGAAAAAATGTAAAGCCGCAGAGCTATATGCGAAATTGTCTAAGGGCGAATTTCACCAGAGTAAAATTGACTATTTGGGTTACCGCATATCACACCAAGGGGTGGAGATGGATCCTGAGAAGGTGATGACAGTCCTGGAGTGGGAGGCCCCACGCACTAGAAAACAATTGCCAATTTCTACCGACAGTTTATTCCAGCGTTCTCCCAAATAGTGCTGCCAATCACGAATCTATTGAAAACGAAGGGAGAAGGTAAGCCTAAACCGAATGGCCCACTATAGTGGACCATGGAATGTCAAGCGGCTTTTGAGAGGTTAAAGAGACTGTTTGTGAGTGAGCCCATCCTCAAACACCCTGATTTGGAGCGGCCTTTTGTAGTTCAAGTAGATGCAAGTGATGTGGCCGTGGGAGCAGTGCTACTGCAAGGGGATGAAGAGCAGGACCTTCACCCCCACGTGTACACTTCTAGGAAACTCACTGAAACCGAACATAGGTGGGCGGCACCGTTCCCCGTAAGCTGCACACGTGAGCGCACGCGCACTCCAAAATACCCCCGCGCGCACCCTTTTCCTCGGTCACGCACTTCCCATCTCCCTGCCTGCGCGCCCGCCGGCTGCCCCCCACCCGCCCGCTTCGCCTCTCTTTCTCCTCCGCTGCAAGAGAGGCGAAGCGGGCATTCTCCGGAGGCTGGCGGGTGTGCGCGCCGGCTGCCACTCGCACGCACGCTCGCACGCTCCACCTCTCTCCTCCGCTGCAAGAGAGGCGAAGCGGGCGTTCTCCAGAGGCTGGCGGGTGCGCGCGCCGGCTGCCGCCCGCCTGCCCGCTCGCCCACTCCACTTCTCTTTCTCCTCTGCTGCAAGAGAGGTGGGGCAGATGTTCTCCGGAGGCTGGCGGGCACGCAGGCTGGCGCGCGCTCTCCCCATCTCCCTGCCTGCGCGCCCGCCCGGAACATTAAAAGTAAGAGCGAAGGGTTTTCTTATTTTGAATGTTGGCAGGGAGATGGGGAGAGCGTGCGCCGGCCCGCTCGCCCGACATTGTAAATCACTTTCGCCAGCCTCCGGAGAACGAGAGTGAGAACGTCAGAGCAAGATAGAGAGAAAGTGAGAAAGAGAGTGATAGAGAAAGGGGGAGGAGAGAGAGATAGCAAGGGAGAGAAGAGAAAGAAAGCAATAGAGAGAGAGAAAACAAAAGGCAACGCGTGACTCTCGGATTCCGAGGGAAGAGGGTGAGGCGATCGGCCGAGAGGCGCCTTAGTTAGGCTCGCTCGGTCGTGGAGTTTTTTGGGTGTGTGTGTGTGTGTGGATTACTGAACCCGAAAGGGACCGTCAGATGGCTGGACTAGACAGGATGCTGTGGCGCGCCCTCCCCCCCCCAGCCTCTTCCTTGGCGTAGAAGCGAGCGAAATGCTCCTTTTAAAGAAAGTGGAAGAAAGTAGAAAGAGGGAGAGAAGATACATGGAGGGAGGGAAAGAAGAGGAAGAGAGGAGGAGGAAGAAAGCAGGAAGGGGGGGGAGAACGATAGAGGCGGGGAGTGCAAAAGGCAGCCTGAAGACATGGAATGGAAAAGGGATGCCAGTTTACGATTGATTGATTGAAAATGTTTGGTTTTGAAGATAGTGTTTATAGATGCAGGAAGGACGGTTGGAAGGCAAGAAAGGAAAAACGCTATTTTTTTTGCTTCAGTTCCCATTCAAACACACACACACACACACACACACACACACACTATTTTGACCGTCCCCAAGTCAGCCTGCAATGAAATCCCGCGTTAGCCCTCCCTACGTTTCAAGGAAACCTTGGCGGGGCAGTTTCTCCTGCCACCTTTGCGCCGTCTTCGGCAGCGCCCTGGACTCATTCGCCCATCGTGTTTAAACTTGTTTGGGAAAGTTGCATCGCCGTCTTTGTTGCATCCTTGTCTTTTCTCTTCTCTTCTCCTCCCCCCACAGCTGCCCAATTACCTTTATAAACTTTCTCTGTTCCCTTAAATTGGAAAGGAGTGTATGTGAGAGAAAGAGGGAGAGAGAGAAAGAGAGAGAGAGCAAGAGGGGGAGAGAGAAAGAGACAGAAATGACTCTTGATTTAAAGCATGTGGTAAAAAGCACCCAAATAATAACAGAGAAAAAAAACCCCAGCTGTGTGTGTGTGTGTGTGTGTGTGTGAACTCTTGAACCATTTCCAATAGCTCACCTGTTATTGGAAATGGTTCAAGAGTTCACACACACGGGGGGAGGAGACAGGGATGGAAAAAGAGGAGAAGATAGTAATAAAATAGAATTTGGTTTTGTTTTATTATTAATTTCTTTTAATAAAAAAAGGAATTTTTTTCTTATTTATTTATTTATGTATTTATGTATTTATTTATGTATTTATTTATTTATTCTTCTATGCCGCCCAGTCCCAAAGGAACTGTCGCTCAGACACTATACTTTTCCGCCCGTCGCTCAGACACTATACTTTTCCGCCCACACCGGAAAAAAATTAGAGGGAACATTGCTGGGCGGTATGGGAGAAGGAAGCATTTGCAGTGCGCTGGGCCCTACTTTCCTAGAGGCATTTCCTAGATGCCTCACGGGAGTTTTCTTGGTGCGATGCCCCTCCTTCCTGCAATGGAAGCAAGCTTTTGAGGGGTGGACTGATCACAAAAATTTAGAGGCTTTAAAAAACCCCAGGAAACTGTCCCCCAAGCAAGCTAGATGGGGGCAACATTTTAGCTGGTTCAACTTCTTGTTGCGCTACATACCTGGGGGAAGTAATTTCATGGCAGACGCTCTCTCTAGGCTGCCACAATACAACAGTGGTAGATTGGAGATAGTCCAACCGGTGATCCGGGCACAACAAAAAGTGTGCCTGGCAATCACCAGAGGGCAGAATTCCAGAAAGGCTGATCTTCCAGACAATTTAGCTGCGGAACTCCAGAAGACTCTGGAAATGGATGACTGGTTCCAGACTCATCAAACGGATTGCACTCAGCATGCTGGATTAGCGTGGATAGGGTCAATAGTGTATGTTCCAGCTTCAATGAGGACTGTGATATAGCAGAGAGGCCATGACTCAAAGGTGGCTGGACACTTTGCATTCCTAAAGACCCTGCACCTATTGAGAAGGCAATTTTGGTGGCCTTCCATGAAAAAGGACATTGAGACTTATGTGGCAAGCTGCCCTGTTTGTGCAGCAGTGAAGCGGCCCCTGGGTTGGGCCCAAGGACTGTTGCAGAGTGTGGCGAGACCCGGGGCACCATGGAAAGACATTTCTATGGATTTTATTGTGGATTTACCTGAAAGTGGGGGAAATACGGTTATTTGGGTTGTTACTGATCTATTTTCCAAACAGGTTCATTTTGTGGCTTGCCCAAAGATCCCCACTTCCAGAACCCCAGCTAAAATGTTCATACAACATGTATATCATCTTCATGGAGTTCCTGAGAGAGTCATCTCAGACCGAGGGGTACTATTCACCTCTGACTTTTGGAAAGAGTTTTTGGGTTTAATAGGTACCAAGCAGGAGTTAAGTTCAGCCCGCCCACCTCAAACGAATGGTGGTTGTGAACAGGCTAACTCTGTACTAGAGCAGTACCTTCGGTGTTATTTGAATTATCAGCGGGATAATTAGAACGAATTCTTACCATTTGTGGAGGTTGCGTATAACAACTGGCACAGGCAACAACAACTGGCATAGTAGCACAGGGTTCACTCCTTTTAACTTGGTAACTGGCCAAGATTTTGTACCCATTCCGGAGTTAACCCAGGATGAGCTTAAACATCCTTCTTTAAAGGAATGGGTAATGCAGTTGAAAGCAAATTGGCCAGTAGCTTGTAAGGCTCTGGATAAGGCTCATGATGCCCATAAGGTGCAGGCTGACAAGAAAAGGAGGGCTGCAGTGGATTATAAAGTGGGGGATAGAGTTTACCTATCCACAAAGTTCTTAAGGACCACTCAAAAGTCAAAGAAGTTGGGGGACAAATATGTGGGCCCTTTCCCAATTGTGCAGGTGGTGAATTCGGTAGCTATGAAGTTGGATGTGCTGAAAACATTAAGGAAGATTCACCCAGTGTTCCATGTTAGTTTACTTAAACCGGAATGCACATCCGACTTGTGCCCTGTTCAAGCAGATCCCCCTCCACCTTTGCTCATCAAAGGAGAGCAACATTTTGAGGTTAAACAAGTTCTTGATTCTAGGAAGCATAGAGGGAAGATTCAGTACCTAGTGGTGTGGAAACATTTCCCTGCATCTCATGCTGAGTGGGTGGAAGAGAAACACATGAATGCCCCTAGGGAAATTGATTGGTTTAGAGCAAAGTACCCTGATTTTTATATTATTTGTTGCCTTTTTTTGTCTTCTTTTCTCTTCTTTTAGGACTAAAGTCCCTGTTCCAGGGGGTCCAAATATCAATCTTTGCTCATGTTGCTGCATCTCTACGCTTGGTTGCCAATAGTAATGGGGAGGGGTTAGTAGAAGGGGTGAGGGAGAGGGAAGAGAGCAGGAGCCCTATGAAGAGAGATATGTTTTGTTTTCTTTGGTATCAGGAGGAGACTGTTAGAAGTACATTCCATAAATGTGACATGGGATGAAGATATATCCACCTGATGGTCATGGTCACTAGGGATTGGGCATTTTCCCAAGGAGGGTGGAAAAGGGGTTTTGATAAGGTGTCGGGGGGAGGTGAGCTGTGGAGAGCTTTGGATACTATTAATAATAGCCTAAAGCCGAGCGAGCTTTGGGGGGATGGCTGTTTAGGTGGCCCTTAAAGCAATGGAAGTTTTTACACTTGGGTTTTATTTTTGGCACCTCACGACTGAACTCTGAGAGAGAAACAAAGGAAGACGGGCAAAACGGAATTAAAAAGTCTTGAAAATGAGGTTTTGTTTTTACACTTCGAATGAGGACACACACACACACAAACACACAGAGGGAGAAAGGGTTGGAAGGGACTCTGCACTGTAGATCAGAGGTCCCCAACCTTTTTTGCACCAGGGACCGGCTTTAAGCTAGACCAGTTTTCCATGGCCCGGTGGGGGGGGGAGCTAGCTGTCAGCGGCGCCGTAAAAGGGGCAATCAAGAGAGGAATGGGTGAATGAATGGACGGAGGGTGGGAAGGAAGGAAGGAAAGAGGGAAGGGACAGGAACAAAAGAAGGGTGCAAAGGAAGCAAGGAAAGGTGTGAAAGGGGAGAGTAAGAGAGGAAGGAGTGAAAGAAGGAAATGAGGGAGGAAAGAAGGGAGGAAGGAAAAGGAAAACAAGAAATGGAGGGAGGAAAGGAAGGAAAGAAAGAAAGAAAGGGGGAAGGGACAGGAACAGAGGAAGGAAGCAAGGAAACTTATGAAAGGGGAGAGTAAGGGAAGAAGGTAGGAAGGAGAAAGAAAAGAAGAAATAGAGGAAGGGAAGGTAAAAGAGAGAAAGAAAAAGAGCAAGAAAGAAAGCAAGAAAGAGAAAGAAAGAAAGAAAGAAAGGCAACTTCAAAGAAAGGCTCACTGAGCATCTCTCACTCTCTCTCTCTTTCTATCCCTCTTTCTTTCTTTCTCTTCCTTTCTCTATCTCCTCTTCCTTTATCTCCTCTCTCTCTCCCTCTCTCTTTCTCTCCCCCCTCTCTCCCCCTTTCCCTCTCTCCCTCTCTTGCTATCTCTCCCCCCTCTCCCTCTCTCTTTCTCCCTCTCCCTCTCTTTCTCTCTCTCCCCCCTCTCTCTTTCTCTCTCTCTCCCCCTCTTTCTCTCTCTTCTTCTCACTTTCTCTCTCTTGTTTTCTTTCTGTCTCTTTTGCTTTCTCTCTCTCTCACTCTTTCTTGTTTTCTTTCTCACGCTCTTTCTCTCTCTTGTTCTCTCTCTTGCTATCTCTTTCTCTCCCCCCCTTTCTCACTCTCTCTTTCTCACTTTCTCTCTATCTTGCTGTCTGTTGCTCTCACTCACTCTCGTTCTCTCTCCGTTCTTCTCAGCGATGACGCGCGCACGCCCTGCCCGCCTCACCTTTGCGAGAGCACTTTCGCCCCGGGCTCTCAGCAAGGGGGTTTGCAGGAGAGGCGGGGCCGGCGAAGGTGATATTGAATGTCGGGGGAGAACGGGCGGTTGCGCGCGCTCCCTATCCCCCTGCTAGCCCACTCGGAATATTCAAAATAAGAAAAGCCTTCGCCGGCAAAGGTTTTTCTTATTTTGAATATTCCGAGAGGGCTAGCAGGGAGATAGGGAGCGCGCGCAACCGCCCGTTCTCCCCCGACATTCAATATCACCTTCGCCGGCCTCCGCTGAGGAAAGCCTTTGCCGGCATTTCCTCTCGGCGTCAAGGAGGCGCAGCGGCGGGCGGAGAGAGGGAAGTGGGGGCAGCGGCGTCCCTCCTGGCCTTGGCGGGCCGCCCAACCCTCCCCACCTCCTGCAAACGCGGCGGGCGGCGGGGGGAGAGCGAGGAGCCGGTTCCGGCGGGCGCGGGGCTTGGCTGGCTGGCGGGGGGAGCGCCGCTGGTGGTGCGGAAAGGCCGAGGGGGCCCTGGCGCCGCGGACCGGCTGAAAAGCCCCAACGGCCCGGTCCCGGTCCGCGGACCGGCGGTTGGGGACCTCTGCTGTAGATGATCTGGTCCAGGGGTCTCCAATGTTGGCAACTTTAAGACTTGTGGACTTCAACTCCCAGAGTTTCTCAGCCAGCAAAGGTGGCTGAGGAACTCAGGGAGTTGTAGTCCACAAGTCTTAAAAGTTGCCAATGTTGGGGATCCCTGCTCTAGAAACACTCCTTTTAATGAATATTTCAGGTTTATCATCATCACCATATATTTCCATTCACTTCTGTTCTGCTGGCATGTCTTAACTGCCTGTAATTACAGGGTAATTAGTCCAGGAAGACACACACCACATGATAAAAGGAAAACCCAAAAGTTTTTATAAACAGAAAAACAGAAACAGCTCCCTTTTTAAATGTCAAAGGGATTTTCTGGTACATACAAGGCACAGGCTAAATGCAGTCTAATTGCTCAGCCAATAACGGGGAAATTGAGTCCAATTCTAAAGTCCAGATAGTCCACACACACAATCCTGAAGAGCAAAAACCACGATCTTGACGAAACAATGAATCAGATAAACTGCCATGAGGCTAAAACACCAGGCTGCACTTTTATCTGTAGCACTAATTACAGCAGCCCTACCCAACCAGAGGTGGTCTCATTTTCTCTTGTAATAATTCTTCAGTTGTTGTCTCCTATGCATCACTCTACGCATGCGTGGATGTGTCATTAATTCTTGTTCAGAATCCAGAGATGATACAGATGACTGATCTCCTCCTGGGCTGTCTGCCAAACTCCCCTCTTCCCTGTCACTCACACTTCCTTGGTCAGAGGAGACTTCATCGGCAGATTCTACTGGGAGCAAAACAGGCCTGCGGCATGTGGATGTCTCCCCCACCTCCACCTCCACATTGTTTGGGACAGGAGCTGGGCCGGAGCTTCACACTTCAAATGTAAAAATTGGAGTGGTCAAGAGAGGGAGTCTTTGAAAACCTCATGGTATAGTAGTAATATTAAGGCAACCTCAGCAGGGAACTGTAATTGTAAATGTTCACTAGCCATTTCTGTGACTAAAGAAACAACTAACAAAATGAATTGTCCTTGTTTGTTTGTTTTGTTTGTTTGTTTGAGTTAGGGGTTAAGAGTACAAGGGTCTTCAAACCTGGCAAGTTTAAGGCCTGTGGTCTTCACTCTCATTTCTGAGCTAGTATGACTGGTGAAGGAATTCTATGAGTTGAAGTCCACAAGTCTTGAAGCTGTCAAGTTTGAAGTTTGTAAAAAGTGTACATGGTTTTAAAAAGTATACATGATTTTAAAAAGTATTCTGCTACACTGGTATTTTATTAAACAATATAATACTACACCAATTGGTTCAGAGTACTTTTTCCTTGTTTTCCTCCTCTAAAATCTAGGTGCTTCTTATATACCGGTGTGTTTTATACACCAAAAAATAGGGTACATAGAATTAAATAGTATATTTTGGATGTTCGGTAATGGTAAATAGATAGGGAAATTGTATCTCTTTGAGGCAAGGAGAGACTAGGTATCCTAACCCTAACCCAAACTATACTATAAAGATTTATATAAATGAGATATTTGATGATAAGAAAATATGTCAGCATTTGGAAAAGACAAAATTACGTAAAATTTCAAAAACATGTAGGGAAGCACTGGATGGCAAAATTACAATGATGGAACTGTTGGAAGCTATTAAGAAACAGAAAAATGGAAAAATACAGAGACCAGATGGATTACCAGTTGAAGTCTATAAAACTTTTGAAGAAGTATTTGGATTAGTAGTGGTGGATCTATTTAATGAAGTAATTATAGAAGTTAAAATCCTGGATACTTGGACAGAGGCTTATATATCATTGATACTGAAAGAAGGAACAGACATTCAAAAAGTGAAAAACTATAGGCCAATATCATTATTAAATGTGGACCATAAGATATTTGTATCTATAATAGCTAACAGACTTAAAATATATTTGAACGAACTTATTCACATAGATCAAAATGGTTTTCTTCCTAAGAGACAAATAAGGGATAATATGCCTTAGATACTCATAGAATATTATGAACAACATCCAGAGAAACAAATGGCACTGATGTTTTTAGATGTACAAGAAGCATTTGTCGATTTTAAAATCGACAATTACAATATATGAATTTTAGGCAAGATTTCTTCATGTTATAGGAGCAATATAGCTCCTATACAGCAAGGATAACAATAAATGGAGAAATGACTGATAAGGTTGAGATTGCTGAAGAAACAAGGCAAGGATGCCTACTATCACCATTGTTATTTATTTTGACATTAGAAGTATTAAATAGAAATATAAGAGTGAATAAGGAGATTACAGGACTTAAAATAAGAGATGAAGAATATAAATTGCAATCATTTGTGAATGATCTGGTTTTTATATTTGAGGATCCACTTAGATCAGGACTGAAGCTTTTATTTCATGTAGACAGTTATGGAGAAGTTGTAGGACTTAAAATTAATAATATCATTTGATTGTAAAGAACATGATTTAGAACCAAAAAATGGAACTAAAACACTTTTGGATATATAGATTGTGAAAAAAGTGAGATATTTGGGGATCCAAATGTCAGCAAGATGTTCAACACTTAAAGAAGATAATTATATGAAGCTTAAAAACAGATTGAGAAGGGTCTGGAGAAATGGAAAACTCTTCAACTATCAATGATGTGTAGAATTGCATTGATTAAGATGAATATATTGCCATGTTTACTTTTTCTCATTTCAACAATACCAATTAAAATTGATAAAACAATAACAAAATTTATTTGGCATGGGGAAATACTGAGGATTAGTTTAAAAATGTTGCAAAATCTTAGAATATGAGGTGGGTTTGGACTTCCAAATTGGGAGCTCTACTACCAAGCCACAGCAATAACATGGTTTAAGGAATAGATTAAGCTCAGAAATAAAAGACTTATGGTGTTAGAAGAACATGACTTACAAATAGGATGGCATGCATTTGTGTGGTATGAGAGATAAAAAATACATAGCTACTTCCAGAGACATAGTATAAGGAACTCGTTATTTGCAATTTGGGGAAAAATGAAAAATAAACATTATTCAAAAGTATTATACTGGATTTCAACAATAGAAGTTTTGACTCACCCCAGTAGAATAGATTGGAATAATATTTCAAGATATAGGAATATAATATTTCAGACAAATAAGTTAAAATCAACAGCAAAATTAGAAAAGTAAGGTATAAAAATAGACTGGTACATGAGTATATAATTACAAGCAAGATATGAAAATGATACCAAAGCAGAAGGAATTAACCTTGAAAAAACAAAATTGGATTAAATTTTATTTGGTCCAGATAAAAATTTGATATTTTTTTAAAATAATTATTTGTTGTCCATTGAATTAGAATTTGAACAAGTCAAAGAGACTATGATAAAATGGATGACGAATATAGGTTATACAATAGATATAGATAGGTGGCAGAAATTATGGGAGATAAATTATAAAATGATGATGTCAACAGCATTTAAAGAGAATATGTATAAGATGTTTTATAGATGGGTCATTCTTTGTCAAGTGGAGCAGTTTTCCCCACTTGACCACCTTCAGTTTCAATTAAACTTTGCACATATATTCATTATGGTATAAAACTGAGGTGTGCAAAATTTTAGGTCCATATCCTAAAAATGTTGCACACCTCAGTTTAATACCATAAGGAAAATATGTGCAAAGTTTCATTGAAATTGAAGGTGGTCGAGTGGGGACACTTGGTCCACTTGACAAAGAATGATCCAGTTGGCATATGTCACCAGAGAACATCTTTGTTGAATTTTTCTGGTAAAATACCTAACAAAAATATTTCAGATTTTAATTCAATAGTCTTTTTCAATATCTTTTCAATCCAATGTTGAATTTCTGTCCAGTATTTTTTGGCTTCTCTACAAGTCCACCACATATGATAATTAAAGAATATTATAAAATTTTATGAATGGATTGAAATTTTATGAATGGATTGAAAGTAAAAACAGTTAAAATAGATAATTATAGATAATTATTTGAAAGTGATGTAAAATAATTAGAAATTGGAAGGTAGGAAAAAAAGAGAAATGTGGTAGCATTAGATAATTATGTAACACAAATTCAAAGTAGTTTAAGTGTAAAGGGAACACTTAAAAAACAAAATATAACTTCAAGTAAATCAAACTTCTGTGAAATCAAACTGTCCACTTAGGAAGCAACGCTGATTGACAGTCAATTTCACATGCTGTTGTGTAATAATAATAATAATAATAATAATAATAATGAAAAGACCTAGTCATGGCTAACAAGTGGAATACTGAAAAAGGAGACAGAAGGACTAACACTGGCGGCACAAGAACAGGCCATTAGAACAGATGATGTCAAAGCCAGAATTGAAAATCAACAGATGATCCAAAGTGCAGACTCTGTAAAGAAACAGATGAAACAATCGATCACATACTCAGCTGCTGCAAAAAGATCGCACAGACTGACTACAAGCATAGACACGATGCTGGGGCACAGATGATCCAGTGGAACTTGTGCCAGAACTACCATTTATCAGTGACAAAGAACTGGTGGGATCATAAGCCTGAAAAAGTGGTCGAAAATGAGCAAGCAAAACTGCTGTGGGACTTCTGACTTCAGGCTGACCGAATTCTGAAGCATAACACACCAAACATCCTGATTGTGGAGAAAAAGAAAGTATGGATCATCGACATCGCAATCTCAGGAGACAGCAGAATTGAGGAGAAGCAGCTAGAGAAATTAGTAAAATACGAAGATCTAAAAATTGAGCTGCAACAACTCTGGCATAAGCCCGTGAAAGTGGTCGCAGTGGTACTTGGCATGCTGGGCGCAGTGCCAAAGGATCTCAGCGGACATTTGAAAACCATTGGAATTGACAAAATCTCCATCTGTCCATTGCAAAAGGCCGCTTTACTGGGATGGGCAAACATAATTCATTGCTACATCATGCAGTCCTAGGTGCTTGGGAAGCACCCGACTGGTGATGAAATACGAAATCCAGCATAGTGATCTCGTTTGATGTGTTGTATTAACATAAACATAATAATAATAATAATAATAATAATAATAATAATGATAATGATAATGATAATGATAATGATAATGATAATAATAATAATAATAATAATAATAATAATAATAATAATAATAATAACCTGCATCAGCAAACACATAAGAAAATTGAAAAGCCAGAGGTGAAAATAACAATAAAGTTCTGGAAAGATCTCTGGGAGGTTGAAAAGAACTATAACAGGACTGCTGGGTGGATAAAGGAGTTTGAGAAGGAATTCTCAGGGAGCAATATGCAGCAGCTGGAAATAACAGCTGAAATGATTATAGAAAGAGTGAAGAGGGTAAAGAACTGGACATCCCCTGGCACTGATCAGGTGCATGGTTTTTGGCTAAAATACCTGACCAGCCTGCATGCAAAAATGGCCGTATTGTTCAACAAAATGCTGCAGACAGAAAATATTAGTGAATGGCTTACAACTGGCAGAACATATTTAATCCAGAAAGACGCAGCGAAAGGAGCCATACCAGGAAACTACAGGCCAATAACATGTTTGCCGACCATGCTCAAACTGCTGACAGGTATCATAGCTGACAGAATTCAGGACTACCTAGAAGAAAAGGACCGTTGAACTTACCTGAATGGTCTTCTCGCTGGACTGCGAGGAGAGTCCAATGTGGTTATTCTTCAGCCTCATTGGCAGGGACTGAGTTAAAAATTAACATATTTATTATGTCCCGCCCACCACTGCCTTGTCAGGTCAGTCAATAAAAAATGAAGGAATAGTGAAAGGAATCAAACTTTATTAAGTAAAATCTTAACTATTAATGCTAACAAGACCTTGCCCCTGGGCCAATAAGCCGGGCGGGTTTGGACTCTCCTTGCAGTGCAGCGAGAAGACCATTCAGGTAAGTTCAACGGTCCTTCTCCACTGCACTGCTCAGAGAGTCCAATGTGGGATATACCCAAGCAACCAACTTAGGGTGGGATAGGCTGGACCAGGGGCGTTGAAGCACAAACCCGTTGCAGCACTCTTCTGCTGAAGGCTGCCTCTGCTGAGGCAAATGAATCTAAGCAATAGTGTCTTATAAAAGTCATGGGGGCTGACCAAGTCTCGGCCCTACGAATGTCCTCGATTGGGGCCTGAGTGGTCCAAGCTGCTGTAGTAGCTGCACTCCTAGTGGAGTGGGCTGTGACCCGAGCTGGCAAGGGTATGGATCTTGATTTATAAGCTTCAATAATGCAGGCGCGAATCCACCTGCTAATTGTCTTGGCTGATACCTTCCTCCCCATGGACGCCGGGAGAAATGATACGAAAAGTGCTTCTGATCTCCTAAAGGTGTCTGAACGGCAAACATATATCTTAACTGCTCTGTGAACATCAATCTTATGCCAACGGAGCTCCGATGGATGGGAGCCATGTGTACAAAAATCTGACAGAACTATGTCCTGGGACCTGTGGAACCTAGTATTGATTTTGGTCAAGAAGCTTGGATCTAAACACAGAGTTACCCTGTCCGGGTGGAAAACGCACAAGTCTGGGCGGACTGACAGGGCTCTGATACTCTGCGAGCTGAGGTTATGGCCACCAAGAAGGCCACCTTAACGGAAAGGATGCGAAGAGGAACCTCCCTCAAGGGCTCGAAGGGAGGCCCTGTAAGAGCTTGTAGGACCAAAGGCAAATCCCAGGAGGGGAAGCGGTGAATAACTGGTGGAGACAGATTTGATGCTCCCCGGAGAAAATCCTTGATCCATGGATGATGTGAAATTGGGCGAAGGGGGTCTGGTTGTAGGACTGTGGCTATAGCTGCCACTTGTCTGCGTAAAGTGTTCGGGGTTAACCCTTCGTAAAGGCCCTTCTGGAGGAAGTCTAACAAGTGTAGCACTGAAGACGAACTAGGTGGAACTCCCTGAGTCCTACAAAATCTGCAATAAGCTGCCCAGGTAGCTTGATATATGCGCGTAGTCGAGGGGCGTCGTGTGGCTTGTATGGTGTGGATTACCTTCTCAGGAACATGCTTCTCCCTCATGCGGTCCCCTTCAATCGCCACATGGCAAGTCTCCACCACTGAGGCTCTAGGTGAACTATTGACCCCTGAGTCAAGTGGATCCGGTGGAGAGGGATTCTCCATGGACGAGAGACTGATAAGTCCATCAGGTCTGCGAACCATGGGCGTCTGGACCAAAATGGGGCTACTAGGAGTACCTCCGCTCCCTCCAAGATGATATTGGAGACTACTCTGGGTATCAGGCAGACCGGGGGGAAGGCGTATAGAAGTCCCCTCGGCCATGGTGACAGACGAGCATTGACTCGCTCTGCCCTTGGAGATGGGAAGCAGGAGTAAAACCGTGGAACCTGGTTCTTGTGTTGAGAGGCGAATAAGTCCACCTCTGTTCTGCCGTATCAGTAAACAATGTCCTGGAACACCTCCGGGTTCAGAGACCATTCCCCTGGGCCTATGGTTGTTCGGCTCAACCAATCTGCTTGAGTGTTTTCCGAACCCGAAATGTGTTCCGTACGAATCGAGGCCAGGTGCCTCTCTGCCCAAGACATCAGGGCATGGGCCTCCTGCATCAGGCGGTCTGACTTCGTGCCCCCTTGGTGATTCACATGTGCCCTTGTTGCTATGTTGTCCGTCAATACTAAGACATGTTGTCCCTCTACCGTCTCTGCAAACGTCTGCAGCGCTCTGAATACTGCTCGTAATTCCAGCAGGTTGATGTTGAGGTCTGCCAAGTCCTGCATCGACCATGTGCCCTGTGCCACCTAATCTCCAGAATGTGCTCCCCAGCCGGAGAAGCTTGCGTCGGTGGTAATGGTCACCTCCTGATGGTGCAGAAAGGGAGAACCCTTGGCTAGGGCAGTGGATGTCCACCAAGGTAGAGAACGGCGAACTGTTGTCGTCAGGTGCACTTGGTGCCTGGAATTGCTTAGTCGTGCCCTCTGGAAGGGAAGTAGGAGCCACTGCAGCAGACGAGCATGTAGTCGGGCCCACGGTACTATGTTTATGCAAGATATGAACATCCCTAACAGGTGTGACAGAAGTGCCAGGGGTATCCTGCTGCGGTGTTGTATTGAGACTATCAGGGCCCTTATTTTCTGTTGCCTCTCTAATGAGAGATAGACCATGCCTGATGAAGAGTCTATCATGGTGCCTAGATGGAGCAGGCACCTGGTTGGTTGAAGCTGGCTTTTGTCGTGATTGATCGTGAAACCGGCACTCTCCAAGGCCTCTAACGTCTGTGCCAGATCTCGTCTGGCCTGGTGAGGGCTTCTCGAGAGGATAATTATATCGTCCAGATATGCAAGGAGGCGTATAGAGCGCGTCCTGAGATCTGCTGTTAGCATGTCTAAGAGTTTGGTAACAGTGCTGGTCTTGGATGCAGAAACGTAGGAATCGTCGATGCTCTGGATGGACTGATACGTGTAGATACGCCTCCTTGAGGTCGATGGAGGTCATCCAGTCCTGATGGCGGATAGATGCTAGGATGGTGTGTAAAGAATGCATCTTGAACCTCTGATATTGGATGTAGATGTTTAATTGTCTGAGGTTGAGTATTAATCGGCATCTGCTGGATGTCTTGGGAACTACGAAGACTATGGAGTAGAACCCTTGTCCCCTCTGCGATGTAGGCACTGGTTCTATTGCCCCAATATCCAAAAGATGTTGGACCTCTTGGAAAACCAGAGCCTGCTTTTGAGGATGTGTCTGTGCTGGGCATTGGATGAATCTGTTTGGTGGGGCTTGTAAGAAGTTGATTCGTAGGTCTTGTCCCACTGTCTCCAAGGCCCATGTGTCGGTGGATATAGTTCCCCAAAATTCGGTGAAGAATTGCAGGCGGCCACCAATGGGAATCTCATGAAAGGAGTCACTTTTGTCTGCGGTATCCCCCCCTGTTACCACCCCTAAAGGATCTGCAGGGTTGTTGGAATTGGCAACTTTTGTCCCCATAGTTCACTCGTTCCAACCTATAAGCTGGTTGGGCATAGGCCCCTTGTCCGTAGGCCCTGGCCCGTGGGGGGATCTGATCGAAAGGGCTGCCTTCAAAAGTATAGAGTTCCCCGTCTTTCCTGTCTCCTAGCTGTCCTAGGTAAGACCTTCTTCTTATCCTTATCCTCGATTAGAACTGAATCTAAGGACTCCCCAAAGAGTTTAGCCCCCTGGTAAGGATGAATGGCCAGGTGCCATTTCGATTTGGTGTCTGCCTGCCATGAACGAAGCCACAGTAAATGCCTAGCAGAGAGATTGGTTGCCATTGCCCGGGATGAAAATCTTGCTGCTGCTAAAGTGGCGTCCACAGAGAACTCAGTGGTGGCCATGAGTTTGTTGATGTCTTGGCGAAGCCGCGTGTCCTGTGGACCCAGTCTAGGAAGGATATCCTGTAGCCACAGGATTGCGGCCCTATTAAAAAAGGATGCAGCTGATGCTGCCCTTAAGGACCAGGCGGATAGTTGATGCATCTTCCTGATGAAATTCTCTGCCTTTCTATTGTCAGGTTTCAAACCGTCAGCCATGTCTGACGGTACTACTGCATTAGAAATCAGTGCTGTGACCGGAGTGCCTACCGAGGGGTACTGAAGCAGATCCTCTACCTCTGGATCAAAGGAATAGAACTTCTTGTCTAATGCTGAGGGCCCCAAAGCTGCTGCAGGCTGTTGCCAAGGCCTCTTAATATTTTCAGCAAAAATAGGCACAGAAGGAATGGGCTCTGACTTCTTCTGAGGCTCATTAATAAGTCTGGCCGCTGGCATGATGCCCACCTCTTGGCCTGCTGGTTTCTCTGTGTTATCTAGAATCAATGTGGTCTTAGCCTTATTTAATAGTACTCTATAGAGAGATGGTTTGAAAAGTCCAGCCAAGGAGGGCTGGTCAGGCAGGTTGGCCTCATCCTCAGATAGTTCCTCATCTGGATCAGTGGGCATCTCTCTTTGGCCATGGTTCTCCTGAAAGGAATCATGCACGGATGGGACAGGAGTGGGGGCTGCCCAAAGGTCCTGCTTACTGGCATGAGGTGGTAATGGAGATGGGCACTGTTGGGCACCAACCGCGATGCCTTGTGAATATGCAGATGCTATCATATCTTGTAATAATGGCGACATGGTCTTCCAATTGTCCATGGGACCCCTAAGGCCTGCTGCAGTTGGAGTAAAGGTAGCTGCTGCAGGTTGAGATGATTGAGACCATGATTGGGCCGGTGGTCTAGTCCACTCAGGTCTTTGTATGCCCTCAGATGGTATAGGAGCAGTCAAAGGGTGGTCAGGGGAGAGATCCCCTACTGTAGGCAGGGAGGGTCCTTCAAAGGCAACCGATGTAGTTAATTGACTCTGCTGGTGAGGTGGAATAGAACTGGTTGTTGGACTAGGCCCCTATCTCGGTCTGGACAACTCTAGTTGGGCCTCAAGGGCTCTGATCTTTTTCTCTGCTTCTTTTAAGGCTGCAGAGGATTGAGAGCTTTTCCCCTTAGGTTTGGAGCTATGGCCCTTCTCCTTTCCCTTGGCTACTGCCGGGGCAGTTGGCTCACTAGGGTTACTCTGTTGCTGAGACATCGTGGGGTGAAATAACACTCACAGAATTCTTATGCGAAGAACAGCCGTGGCACATGCAGTAAGCCAAAATGTCAAAATGAATGCAATCTGTCCCCTAAGGAACATGTCATCAATTCTGCTCCTACGATTGACTGAGAACTGGGCAAGGACTTATAATGTCATGGTGACACTCCCCTTTCCAACATGGCGGCTATCGTAAGAATTAGCTTACTCATTCCCCCAAATTGTTTCCAATGACATCATGCAGAGAGACGGGAAATTTGGTCCCCAAAATGGCAGAGGCATCCAGAGCCTCGAAACTGCCAAAGGACTCAGTCGCTGCCCCCAAAATGGCGGGCAGAACCTTGGGCGGCTAGAAATCCTCGCAGAGGTTCTCCACCTTGGTCCTTGTATTTGCCGCTCCCCCGATTGTCAGCCGCGTCATCATGGAGATATATATAGCCCCGGTTGAGCCGCCTAACAGCTGCCGAGGTTCCAGGAATAAAGGAGTAAAGAAATTGTTGTTTGCTTCCTTCTGGTCAGGAGCACTTTGGCAGCGGCGGCAGCAGCGGTGGGTGGGGGGGCTGATCGCGGACGTCAGGGACCCAAGAGTAACGATCCCTGTCTTCAAGGCAATACTCCGGAGAGCAGAGGCCTCTCAGGGATTGAAGTGGTGGAGAACAATACCCCGGAGGGCAGTGGTTCTCAGTCTTCCTGGAGGAATTCCTCTTCTTCCTATAAATAAAGAAGAAAGAATAGTTAAAAGAGAAAAATAAGACAATATTTCCTTTATTCTCTCTGGAGAAGAAACTCACAGTCCCTACACTATGAGTTTTTAAGACTGACCTGACAAGGCAGTGGTGGGCGGGACATAATAAATATGTTAATTTTTAACTCAGTCCCTGCCAATGAGGCTGAAGAATAACCACATTGTACTCTCTGAGCAGTGCAGTGGAGAATGACATCATGCCAGTGGAGCAAAAGGGCAATAAAAGACGAAGTAGAGGTACAAAAGACCAGCTCCTAATTGATAAAATGATTTCGGAGAACTGTAAGAACAGGAAAACAAACCTATACGTGATCTGGATTGACTACAAGAAAGCCTTTGACTCATTGCCACACAGCTGGATCATAAAATGCCTGGAAGTCATTGGAGTCAATGAAAACATCAGGAAATTCATAGAAAAGGCGATGAAATATTGGAAGACTGAGCTTTTTGTTGGGAATGAAAGCTATGGACTGATCAACATCAGAGGGGGCATCTTCCAGGGGGACTCTTTGTCCCCATTGCTATTCATCATCGCTATAATCCCGCTCTCACTCATCCTACAGAAAACAAACCTAGGCTACCAAACTGCTAGGAATTCACCAAAAATTTCACACCTGCTGTATATGGATGACCTGAAGTTGTATGGAAAATCAGAAACTGAGATACAGTCACTAACCAACACTGTGCGAATCTTTAGCAATGACATCAGCATGGAATTTGGCCTGGATAAATGTGCCACAGTGGCACTGAAAAAGGGGGAAATCACTGAAAGTGAGGGCATTGAAATGCCAAATGGTCAAACCATCAAGTGCCACCAGCTAGAAGCCTACAGATACTTGTGCATCTTGCAACTGAATAATATCAAGCATGGCCATGCAAAAACTGTACATCCAGAGGACCAGAAAAATTTTGAAGAGCAAACTGAATGGTGGCATCACTATCAAGGCTATAAATATGTGGGTCATACTTGTCATTAGATACACAGCTGGCACAGTGAACTGGACTCAAGCAGAGCTGGACAACCTGGACAGGAAAACCAGAAAATTAATGATGATCCATCATGCACTACACCCCCGCAGTGATGTTGACAGGCTGTAGTTACCAAGGAAAATAGGCGGCAGAGGACTTTTGCAAGTGAAGCAGACAGTGGAAGAGGAGAAGCATGCATTAGCTATGTGAGGGAGAGCAAAGAGTCAGAGTTGATGGAGGTCAACAATAGGAAGCTTCTCAAGGTGAAGCAAACTAAGGACCAGTACAGAAAAACTGTAACTCAATGTCGTATGGACAGTTGGCGTAACAAAGCATTGCATGGGCAGCTCTTGGAGAAGATTGAAGGCAAAGTGGATAAAGAAAAGACCTGGTCATGGCTTACAAGTGGAACACTCAAAAAGGAGACAGAAGGTCTAATACTGGCGGCACAAGAACAGGCCATTAGAACAAATGCTGTCAAAGCCAGAATTGAAAAATCAACAGACGATCCAAAGTTCAGACTCTGTAAAGAAACAGATGAAACAATCAATCACATACTCAACAGATGAAACAATCGATCACATACTCAGCTGCTGCAAAAATATCGCACAGACTGACTACAAGCATAGACATGATGCTGTGGCAAAGCTGTGGCAGAATTGAGGAGAAGCAGCTAGAGAAATTAGTGAAATACGAAGATCTAAAAATCGAGATGCAACGACTCTAGCATAAGCCCGTGAAAGTGGTCCCAGTGGTACTAGGCACGCTGGGCACAGTGCCAAAGGATCTCAGCGGACATTTGAAAACCATTGGAATTGACAAAATCTCCATCTGTCAATTGCAAAAGGCTGCTTTACTGGGATCAGCAAACATAATTCGCCGCTACATCACGCAGTCCTAGGTGCTTGGGAAGCGCCCGACTGGTGATGAAATACGAAATCCAGCATAGTGATCTCATTTTCTCTGTTGTACTGACATCATCATCATCATTATCATAATAAGGACTCGGGGCAGCTCATAACAACATAAACAGTGTACAAATCCAATTTTAAAATACAATTTAAAACCCTTATAATAAAATAAAATAATCACATAACCAATCAAACCATACACCAGCCTTGACAATTGGGGTGTGTGTTAGTTTCCCCATGCCTGGTGGCAAAGATGAGCTTTTAATAACTTAGGAAATGTGAGGAGGGTGGGGGAAGTCCTAATCTCTGGGGGGAGTTGGTTCCAGAGGGCCGGAGCTGCCACAGAGAAGGCTCTTCCCCTGGGTCCCACCAGAAGACATTGTTTAGCCAATGGGACCCAAAGAAGGCCAACTCTGTGGGACCTAATCGGCCACTGGGATTCATGCGGCAGAAGGCGGTCTCGGGGGTATTCTGGTCCGATGCCATGTAAGGCTTTGTAGGTCACAACCAAGACTTTGAATTGTGATCGGAAATTGATCGACAGCAAGTGCAAGCCGCAGAGTGTTGTTGAGATATGGGCATATTTGGTGAGGCCCACGATTGCTCTCGCGGCCACATTCTGCACGATCTGAAGTTTCTGAACACTCTTCAAAGGTAGCCCCATGTAGAGAGCTTTGCAATAGTCGAATCTTGAGGTGAGGAGGGCATGAGTGACTATGAGAATTGACTCCTGGTCCAAATAGGGCCGCAACTGGTGCACCAGGCGAACCTGGGCAAACGCCCTCCTCGCCACAGCTGAAAGATGGTGCTCTAATGAGGAGGACGCCCAAGTTGTGGACCCTCTCTGAGGGGGGGGTCAATAATTCCCCCCCCCAAAGTGATGGACGGACAGATGGTATTTCCTTGGGAGGCAAAACCCACAGCCACTCCGTCTTGTCAGGGTTGAGTTTGGCCTCCAGGCACATCACTTCCACTGCTTCACTGACTGGACATGGGGTGGAGATGTACAGCTGGTTATCTTCAGCGTACTGATGATACCTCACCCCATGCCCTTGGATGATTTCCCCCAGAGGTTTCATGTAGATATCGAATAGCAGTGGGGAGAGGACCGACCCCTGAGGCACCCCACAAGGGAGCAACCTAGAGGTTGACCTCTGACCCCCCACTAAGACCGACTGCGACTGACCGGAGAGGTAGGAGGAGAACCACTGTAAAACAGTGCCCCCCACTCCCATCCCCTCCAGCCGGCGCAGAAGGATACCATGGTCAATGGTATCGAAAGCCGCTGAGAGGTCGAGAAGCACCAGGACAGAGGACAAGCCCCTTTCCCAGGCCTGCCAGAGATCATCCATCAGCGTGACCAAAGCAGTTTCTGTGCTGTAGCTGGGCCTGAATCCTGACTGTTGAGGACTGCTAAAGTTGGAGCGCCACCACCTTCGCAACATAAAGGGAAGGTTGGAGACTGGACGATAGTTGTTAAGAATGGCTGGGTCCAGGGAAGGCTTCTTGAGGAGGGGACGCACAAGTGCCTCCTTGTAGGGAGTCGGAAAGGACCCCTTCCTCAAAGAAGCATTGACAATCTCCTGGACCCAGCTCCGTGTCACCTCCCTGCTGGGCGAGACCAACCAGGAGGGACACGGATCCAGGAAACAGGTGGTGGAACTCACAGCTCCAATGGCCTTGTCCACTTCATCAGGTGTCACCAGATCAAACTCCTCCCAGACAGATGGACAAGGATAGGCCCCAGTCACCTCAACTGACTTGTTGTCAATCAACACTGCTGTCCAGTTGGAGTCAAGGTCCGTCCGAAACTGAGCAACTTTATCAGCGAAAAACAAGTTAAACTCCTTGGTTCTACCCTTCAGGGGCTCCCCAATTCCCCCCTGATTAAGAAGGGAGCGGGTTACCCTGAACAGGGTGGCCAGGCAGGATTTTGCTAATGCAATCAATGTGGCATGATACGCACATCTTGCCGCCTTCAGCGCCACTTTGTAAGTCTTAATATGAGCTCTTACAAGTGTTTGGTCAGATTCAGATTTACTTTTCCTCCACCGCTTTTCTAGACGTCTCTTCTGGCATTTCAACACCTGGAGTTCCTCGGTAAACCAAGGAGCCCTCCAGGGTCTAGTGCCAGAGAGAGGTCGCAACAGCACAATCCAGTCCAGAGCCTCCGCTGCATCCTTATTCCAGGCCACAGCAAGAGACTCCACTGAACTGTGCAGAAGTGAATCCGGTAAAACCCCAAGTGCCCTCTGAAAGCCTTCTGGGTCCATCAGACGCCTGGAGCAGAACCACTTAGTCGGTTCCGCCTCCCTGTGGGGGAGGATTGGAGCCTTGAAGTTGAGCCGCAGCAGGAAATAGTCTGACCATGACAAAGGCAACACATCTAAGCCCCTTAGTCTCAGACCATCACTCAGCTGCTCTGAGAGAAATATCATGTCAGGCGCGTGCCCCCACTTGTGAGTCCAACCCTCAACTACTTGGGTCAGGTCCATGGCTGTCATAGTGGCCATTAACTCCTGTGCCAGTTTAGAGGATTCGCCAAGTGACAGCAGATTCATGACCCCCAAGACAATGAATCTGGGGAACTCTACTGCCAGCCTGGCTACCTCCTCGAGCAGCACAGGCAGGGCTGTTGACATGCAGCTGAGAGGCAGGTATACGAGCAACAGGCCCACCTGAACCCCTAGGTCCAACTTCACAAGGAGGGACTCACAGCCCGCAATCTCAGGAGCAGCGAGTCTGCGTAGGCTAATAGTCTCCTTGTCTATAATAGCTACTCCTCCCCCCTTTCCCTGGGGTCGTGGCTGATGCCATACCTGAAACCCAGCTGGGCATATTTCAGAGAGAGGAACTCCTCCCTCTGGGCCCAGCCAGATTTCAGTCACACATACCAGGTCGGCCTCCTCCTCCAGGACTAAATCCCAGATAAGGTGAGCCTTGTTCACAACCAACCTGGCATTGAGCAGCAGCAGCCTGAGACCAGGTCCCGGATTACACTCATCACCAGGGCCCCGGGTTGAGTCCATGGGGCCGGAACAAGGAATCACTTTCAAATAGCGTTCCCTCGTTCCCCTGGAACATCTTGCCCCATGTCTCCCACCATATCTGCCTCTCCCCAGCAGCACTGGGATGTTCTGGCCCTCTTCCACCCCAGAAATAAGTTCTCCCATCCCTCCTGCGTCTACATCGCCAGGCAAGCTAACCCAATCATTCATTCCATCCATTTCATACATACCTTCCATCCAATCCCAAATATCCATCACTAAAATTACCCCCCAATAAATTAGTTTAAAAGTATATGGTATCCTTCTGCACCGGCTGGAGGGGTTGGGAGTGGGAGGCACTGTCCTTCAGTGGTTCTCCTCCTACCTCTCTGGCCGGTCGCAGTCGGTGTTAGTGGGGGGCCAGAGGTCGACTCCTAGGTTTCTCCCTTGTGGGGTGCCTCAGGGGTCGGTCCTCTCCCCCCTGCTATTCAACATCTACATGAAACCGCTGGGCGAGATCATCCAAGGACATGGGGTGAGGTATCATCAATATGCGGATGATACCCAGCTTTACATCTCCACCCCATGCCCAGTCAACGAAGCGGTGGAAGTGATGTGCCGGTGCCTGGAGGCTGTTGGGGCCTGGATGGGTGTCAACAGACTCAAGCTCAACCCGGATAAGACGGAGTGGCTGTGGGTTCTGCCTCCCAAGGACAATCCCATCTGTCCGTCCATCACCCTGGGGGGGGAATTATTGACCCCCTCAGAGAGGGTCTGCAACTTGGGCGTCCTCCTCGATCCACAGCTCACATTAGAACAACATCTTTCAGCTGTGGCGAGGGGGGGCGTTTGCCCAGGTTCGCCTGGTGCACCAGTTGCGGCCCTATCTGGACCGGGACTCATTGCTCACAGTCACTCATGCCCTCATCACCTCGAGGTTCGACTACTGTAATGCTCTCTACATGGGGCTACCTTTGAAAAGTGTTCGGAAACTTCAGATCGTGCAAAATGCAGCTGCGAGAGCAGTCATGGGCCTACCTAGGTATGCCCATGTTTCACCATCACTCCGCAGTCTGCATTGGTTGCCGATCAATTTCCGGTCACAATTCAAAGTGTTGGTTATGACCTTTAAAGCCCTTCATGGCATCGGACCAGAATATCTCCGAGACCGCCTCCTGCCGCACGAATCCCAGCGACCGATTAGGTCCCACAGAGTGGGCCTTCTCTGGGTCCCGTCAACTAAACAATGTCGGTTGGCGGGCCCCAGGGGAAGAGCCTTCTCTGTGGCGGCCCCGGCCCTCTGGAACCAACTCCCCCCGGAGATTAGAACTGCCCCTACTCTTCCTGCCTTCCGTAAACTCCTTAAAACCCACCTTTGCCGTCAGGCATGGGGGAACTGAAACATCTCCCCCTGGGCACGTTTAATTTATGCATGGTATGTCTGTGTGTGTGACTGTTAGCATATGGGGTTTTTTAAATATTTAAATATTTTACATCTGTCTGATTGCTTATGATTTGTTTTTTACATGTTGTGAGCCGCCCCGAGTCTTCGGAGAGGGGCGGCATACAAATCTAAGTAATAAATAAATAAATAAATAAATAAATATAAGAATTAAAAAATTAATTTAAAAAGGTTAACCAGTCAATTATGAATCAAACTGAGACAATCATATAATTAAGATCAGTTAATATAAAAATCAGTTCTTAAATCAATAGTTCAAAATTAATCAGTCAATCAGTCAATCCAGTTCAGGATGATAATAGTGTCTACTATAAATCCTTCTTTAAGTCTGTTGTGTTATAGGATCTTCCACTAGGGGCACAGTTCTTCAATGGTATTTGATAGGGAATAATGAAGATGGAAGTGGGGGGGAGGAGGGGGGACGATGACAAAGCAAAGATCTTAACATTAGCTAGTACCCCCAATTTGGCTGGCCTTGATGGTCTTCAGCAATTCAGTTCCCATTGTTCACTCTCCCCCAACTCTGGCCGCTCTGTTCTTTCAGTCCAATCCCAGCCAATGCTCCACTCCACGGGGCAGCTCCAACTCACCTCAGCCTCCTTCCTGCACATTCTGGCCATCTGTCTCCATCCCCCTCGGCACCAGTAGCTCTTACTTACTGGTGTCGTACAGGGGATTGGGCTACTGTTCTTCACCTACTAGCTGGTATCCTTAGCTCCTCCAGTCTCCGCAAACGACCTCCGGTGCTGAGAGCCGACCGCTCCCACCGGCCTGTACCCTCGGCGTCCTCAGTCTCACAAGCAGGCAGATTCATCCCCGCCTCGGTGCTGGCCTCCGCTCTGTCATCTTCGCACCTCTGTCACTTCGGTACCAGTAACTCTCACTTCCTGGTGCCTTGCTAAGAGGGTCGGTTTGTTCTCCGGGTTGTTCCCCACTCACTTCTCTCCAGCTCACTTCTTTCCATCTCAATGTTTGGTGTCCAGGAGCGGCCACCATTTTCCGCTCCCCAGCTGATCACCCATGCAATTTCTCGGGGCTATTGTCCCTGGCGCCACACAAAGCAACACAGCAGCATTTGATTTTAATCCCCCAAACACGGAGGGTTGCAAAGCCAGAAGGAATCAGACAAGTTGGGTCTGGATTGATTCATTTTTTGATGATCTTTGCCATTGTCTCAGAGGAGCGGCAAATCCTCCATCTACTCACCGCTCGCACCGGAACTGGGGGGGAAAAAGGAATAGTTGGGTAAATGAAATATTCAATGATGTGTTATTTGAATGTTCCCTTTATTTTTTGAGCAGTATATTTTCTCTGTGTGAAAATCTTCACCTCCAAGGGCAGAAGAACTCCCCTTATCTTGTCTTCATGGCGACAAAGGCACACACCTAGTTCCATCGTGGAAAGGCCTTGATAAACAAAGTAGGGAAAAGACATATCCAAAGTATTTAAAACAACGAAAAATACTAAAACAACTACTGAAGAAGCGCCCACAGACTCCTACCTTGAAGGACTTCTAGCAGAAGGCCTCCACAAAGCTCAGCTAAGAAGAAAACCTTTGGATCCTTATAAGCCCATCTCTACATTCAGCTATCCTGATCAAAGGGTAAGTGGGGATGATTGAAGCTTTCCTGTGGGACAGGTAGAGACCATTTAAGTTAATAAAACAAGCTTAAACTATCATGAAGAGCATGCTTAAGCAGAAAATACAGGGACGGGAGAGGACTTTCACAGTAGGAAAAGAAATAGAGAGCCGCTGATACCTCCTCACAGCCTTAGATGCCCAGCTGTCTACTTGTAGCCTCCCTGTAGCCTTCGGCAACCATGAAACATCTGCGAAATGGCCTCCATAAACAAACGACACTTGCCTGAATCCTTTTAGTCCAGAGAGGATTTTCACAGAGAGGATTTTCATACCCACTTCCTTCCCAGCTACTGCCTTTAAAAAGTATTGCTCTAATCTGCTAGGGTAAGAAGTGGGGCATGTTTACATTTAAAAGCCATTGTTCTTGCCTGTTTCAACTATTTGCTTGATCTACAAACCTCAGAGTTTTTGCCTCTCTCCACAAACACTTTGTTTCCTCAAAAACTGCTTAAGTAAAGTTGAAGTGATTGTTAGGTAACGCATGCTTAAGATTTAAAAGCAACTTTCCTTTCGCATCAGCCACGAGGCATTGTAAAAATTCCAGAGATCACCAAGACAACCAGGTTGTAAAGAGGCCCAGAGAGCAGGAAGTCATAAACCCAACCAAGAGTTTAGAAAATAAGGGAAAAGCCCCCCTGAACGTATAGTATGTTTTAAAAGCCAAGATTTTATAGCAACCAGCCATCGCAACTGCAATTTAAAAGCCAGCCTTTACTTCTGTCCTTCACTAAGTGTAAGCTATGCCTATGATTGATGTTAATTTGAATCTCAAATAATCTCACATAACCTGGGATTCTCACAGTAATCCTCAAAGCCAGCAAGCCTATTCTCAGCTGAACCCAGCCAGTAACAACATTAGCATTCCAAACGGACTTAGGGAAATAGTCTTAATTAACCTGGGATTCAGCTGGTAACTGAAAAACTTTCCTGAAGCACTAAACAACTCTGGAAGTGCCTGTACTCAAAATAAAACATATTAATACAAACTAATTAACCAATAAATAAACAAGAACCCCAAAACCCAGCTGTAAAACTTAATCATCCCTAAACCAGCCACCATTTAAAGTCCATGTAGCTCCCAAGAGAACAATGAAAACTGCCCATGATTGCATAAGTCCTCCCCAAGCCTCAGAAAATCAAAAGTGATCAACTGAGTAAAGAAGACAAAGCCTTACCTATCCTCTTCATCCCTGATCCAAGCGATTTCTACTCCCCTGTCATCAACCATACCAAACAAAAAATAAAAAAACTCCACTTATAAACATCCCTAAATGGAAGATACCTCTACCAAAGATACTTTTTGCTACAAATGCAACAAACCTACTTTTGACATAGAAGAATGTAACAAATGCCAAATGCGCTCTAATTATGCCCACAACTCCTGCCAGGAAATAAACAAAAACAGAAACAACTTCCTTGAAAAAGCTCCCACTTTTATTCATTTTTGCCCAACGTCTACCCAAGCTAAATGAACTAATCACCATGTCCAATAAATTTCACAACCTCGAAACAAACCTATCCTCACAAAAAGAATACATTGAGTCCATGGAAGCACATATTGAAGCATGGATACAAGCATGCTTCACATCCTTGGACAACAAAATCACAGTATAGGCAAACAGAAATTCAATAACCCATCAACAGTGTTCCCTCTAATTTTTTGGGGGGTGGGCGGAAAAGTATAGTGTCTGAGCGGCAGTCCCTTCGGGACTGGGCGGCACAGAAATAATAAATAAATAAATAAATAAATAAATACTGTGTGTCTATAACAGTGAGCTCATAATAGGGCAACTCTATCAATATCAAAATGCCACTTAAATAGTTGAGCTAGTTTCAAACTAGATTTTGATTTTCTTTCTCTCTTCCTTACTCTCATTCTTTTTCTTTCTCTTTTCCTTCCTCTCTTTTTTCTATCTGTTTCTCTCTCTTCCTCTCTCTCTCCTTCCCTCTCACTCTTTCCCTCTCGGCTTCTGGGCAGGTTTGGAAAATTCTGAGTTAATGATGATTTTTAAGTGAGTGATTGCTCACTGCTCAGCTTAGAGGGAACTATGCCCATCAACAACCTCCACCTCAACCAATAACCCATCATCCACTACCTCTACCATTCAAGCAACCACGTCAATCACCCCATCATCAATCCACCAATCACCCAAATAACATATCCTTACTAATCAAAGACAATCTTGAAAGGGGAAAAAACTCGTAACAATGTCATCCTATTTGGCCTGGAAATCACTAATGAACCTGATATCAACAAGATCCGCAATATCATTGCACTAGTATTCCCTACGGATGAAATCATCATAGTGTCCAGAGATGGCCGCAAATTCAAATACAGAGACAGCTTGGCAGCCCCTCAATTCTGCAGCCATCTGCAAAAACAAAATTGGCAAACATAAATTCATCAATATTATAAATTCCATTAATCAAAGTGACTCCAACCCCAAAAATCTTTGTGCAAATGGGACTTATCCATATTGCAAAGAATCCAATCCTGAGAACTTCATGCAGAACTCAAAAAATGTCAAGACATCGACTACCGAGCTGGCTGCATTAAAACCAAAACCCACATCCCACCATCCAACCCTCCAAACTCCATCATCCAAAACCATCCCAGCATACAATTCACCATCAACCAAGAACAACCCACCATAAACCTCAACCCCCGAACAACTATCGCTCAAATCCATCCCAACTACCTACCCATCTCCAACCAAATCCAACTCCCAATCAACCAAGACTACGAATCCATGCCCCTTACTTCCTCATCATCAACCACTTCTAACATTAAATGTAAACTAATAAACTCAACAAGTATTGCTAACAAAATCCCCAAACTCTTTCTCTTACTAAAAACTGCCAAATTTGACATCATTTTATATGTGAAACATGGTTAATTGCATCCTTCCCCAACTCCATTATCACTACAAATGACTACCATATTTTTCGATCTGATCGCGAAACCCGTAGAGGAGGTGGAGTTGCAATCTTCTACAAGAAATCACTCAACCTAAAGTAAATCCAAGTTAAGCAAGAACTTTATCTCCCTGAAACTATCATCTGTGAACCACTCAGACGCCACACTGTGCTTCCTCCTATGCTATAGAGTCCCTGACTATGACATCTCACATGCGAACAAGTTAACCTCACTACTAATGTGGGCAACCTTTTACCAACATCCCCTCATATTTCTTGGCGATCTAAACCTACCACATATTAACTGGTCCCTAAATGAATGCACAATTGAACCCATTTAATCAACCCTTTACAATACTATCACTAGTCTAGGACTAGTGCAAATTTGTTACAGATAAATTTTAAATTAACTATTCTATTAATTGGCTTAGAAATGTTTTATATATTGTATCTTTTTATCAAAATGTTGTAAGCTGCTCCAAGTCCACAGAGAGGGGTGGCATATAAGTCCCATCAATCAATCAATCAATCAACCAACCAACCAACCAACCAACCAACCAATCAATCAATCAATCAATCAATCAATCAATCAATCAACTAGTTACTGACAACACCTGACTCAACAACTACTTGGACCTCATATTCTGCAACAGTTTACACTCAATTTATGGACTCCAAGTAAGAGAACCCTTTTCTAACAGTGACCACAGCACAATCGACTTTTGCCTCAACATACATCCTCTCATAATCGACTTTTGCCTAAACGTATATCCTTTCATAAACAACCCCAAAAACGGAACAACCAATTTCAAGTTTTAAAAGGCCAATTATGACAACATAGAATCTCACCTCTCATCTCTTGATTGGAACACAATATTCTCCAGCTGAATCACTGTAGATGACTATTTTAATATATTTCTGCTCAAAATCCAAAGAGTGATAAAATTACATGTACCTCTAATATACACCAAAATCAAGAGAAATAAATTACCTATAAAAATAAGAAAGCTACAATCCAAAAAAAGATTACTTTGGTGTAAAAACAAAACAGGCTATGTTGCAAACTTTAAAAACCATTATAAAAATTTATGTCATCAAATAAAGACTGAATGTACCAACTATCACATCAAACAAGAAGAAAACCTCCTATGCACGAAATCTACTCGTACCTTCTATAACTTTGTAAACAACAAACCTAAAGACTCTAGATCCATCCCACTACTTATGGGACCAAATGACAAAGAGTATATCGATGAAACAATTAAAGCCAACCTCTAACAACTTCTTCAGCTCTGTCTTTGAGAACATTAATGGCTCATACACAGCATTTCCTATTCGCACCCCAACCAATGTTCCCTCTATTTTTTTTTCCAGTGTGGGCGAAAAAGTATAGTGTCTGAGCGGCAGTCCCTTTGGGACTGGGTGGCATAGAAGTATAAATAAATAAATAAATAAATAAATAGGGGGGGAATCCCTTCTTTTTTATTAAAAGAAATTAAGAATAAAACAAAACCAAAATCTATTACTATTAAAACTAAAACAACCAGCAAAACCAAAAACACAACTATTAATAAATCTATGCTTTAAAATTTTCATTTCTTAAATATTTATCATAGTATTATACTAATCTAGTAATCTACCTGAACACCAATGCATCAATTAATATATTTCCATAAATTATACCTTTCTATAATTTCATTCAATATTTCCAAGCTCAATTAATTTTCAGGCACTTGGCATTTACTATTATTAACTTACATCAATCTTCTACATTTCCAAGTATATTTTAAATTCATAATGCAAACTTATAAAATCATACAGTACATATCATAAACCCCTTATTTATCATATGTATCTTCCATTAATTTTACCTATGTAATTCTATATAGTTCTAAAATTCTAATCCAATTTTTAAAATTAATACATCCTAATATTAAACAACTCCTATATATATCTTTTACCAATATTCCATAGTCAATCCATATTTAATAATCAATCATCCCTCCTCAAATTTCTACCACTGTTCTCATTTCTGGGTACCTCTCCTGTCTCTCCCCCTGTTCTCTCTCATTTGTTTCTAATTTCTCCCTCTTCCTCCCTTTTTCTCCCATTCCTTCCCTCTCTCACTTCTCTCTTTTTCCATCCCTACCTCCTCTCCCCCCTGTGTGTATGTGTTTGTATGTGAACTCTTGAACCATTTCCAAAAACAGGTGAGGGCTGGTTTTTTCCCTCTGTTATTATTTAACTGCTTTTTACCATGTGCTTTAAAATCAAGAGTCACTTCTCTCTCTGTTTCTCTCTTTCCTGTCATTTTCTGCCTCAATCATTTTCTCATTTCTCTTTTTTCTCCCCCTTTTTCTATCATTTCTCTCTCTCTCTTCCTTCCACTCTTCTCTCTTTCTCTGTCTCTTGCTTTCTTCCTCTCTCTCTCTCTCACTCCCTTCCTCTCTCTCTCTCTTTCTTGCTCTCTCTCTGCTCTCTCTCTTGCTTTCTTTCTCTTTCTCTCTCTCTCCCCCTCTTTCTCTCTCTCTCTTTCTCTCTCTTGTTTTCTTTCTCTCTCTCTCTCTTGCTTTCTCTCTCTCTCTCTTGCTTTCTCTCTCTCTCTCTTGCTTTCTTTCTCTCTCTCATGCTTTCTCTCTTGTTGTCTCTCTCTTGCTATCTCTCTCTCTTCCCTCTTTCGCTCTCTCTCTCTTTCTCACTTTCTCTCTATCTCGCTCTGTCTGTTGCTCTCTCTCTTGTTCTCTCTTTCTCCCTCTTCCTTTCTTCTCTGTGGAGGCTGGTGAAGGTTTTTCTTATTTTGAATGTTCCGGGTGGGCTGGCAGGGGGATGGGAAGCATGTGCACACACGTGCCCGACATTCCAAATCACCTTCGCCGCCCTCCACTGTGAAAAGAATGCCTGCCCCACCTCTCCTGCAGCCCCTTCACTGACAGCCTGGGACAAAAGTGCTCTCAGTGAAGGGACTGTGAGAGGGGCGGGGCAGGTGTTAACTCCAGTTAACAGTGGCGTTCCCCAAGGCAGTGTCCTAGGACCCACTCTCTTTATACTCTACATAAATGATCTCTGTGACAATATTACAAGTAATTGTGTTCTCTTTGCTGATGATGTTAAACTATTTAATACCTCCGATAATACTTCTACTCTTCAAAAGGACTTTGACCATGTAGCTGAATGGCCTAACAACTGGCAACTCCAAATCTCATCTAACAAATGCTCTGCCCTACACATTGTAAAAAGAATCTGAACACAAATACACACTTGGACAAACTGAACTCACAGAGGACCCTCACTCAATCAAAGACCTTGGAGTACTCATTTCCAATGACCTAAGTGCCAGAGCCCACTACAACAGCATTGCAAAAAGGCACTAAGAGTCACAAACCTAATTCTATGCAGCTTCTTCTATAGAAACACTGATCTACTAACCAGAGCATACAAATCATTTGTCAGACCAATCCTTGAATACAGCTCACCTGTATGGAATCCACACTGCATAACAGACATTAATACAATTGAAGGAGTCCAGAAATACTTCACAAGAAGAGTCCTCCATGCCTCCTCATGCAACAAATTACCTTACTCCTCTAGACCAGTGTTTTTCAACCGGTGTGCCGCGGCACACTAGTGTGCTGCGAGACATGGTCAGGTGTGCCGTGAGGCGGCTCCTGCAAGTGGGAACTCTCTCTCGTTCTCTCTCTTCCTTTCTTCTCTGTGGAGGCCGGCGAAGATTTTCCTTAGTTTGAACGTTCTGAGCAAGCTGGCAGGGGGATGGGAAGCAGCCCCTTTACTGACAGCCCGGGACGGGACTGTGAGAGGGGTGGGCGTTCCCACAGCGCTCGGAGCAGCTAGCGGCCGGATCGCCAGTGCCGCTGCAGCCACCGCTGTGGGAGGAGCCGCGCCCCAAGAAAGCCGAAGAGAAGGACGGATCAGGCGGGCGGGGACAGCCGCAAGTGGAAGCCTCAGCCCTGGAGCTCCCACTTGCAGAAGCCGCCCCCCGGCTATTACCCGCCACCGCCGCTATTGGCACCCTCCTCGGGAGGCCGACAAAGGTTGCTTTGAAAGTCGGCCCCCTCGCGCCCATGACTTCTCGTCGCTAATAAAGGCGGCAGGCAATAGCCGGGGGAGGGGCAGCTTCTGCAAGTGGGAGCTCCAGGGCTGAGGCTTCCACTTGTGGCTGTCCCCGCCCGCCTGATCCGTCCTTCTCTTCGTCCTTCCCTCTCTCCCAGCACCCCCCCGAACCCCGAACCTTTGCCGAACTTCCGGGTTTGGGGTTCGGGGGGGTGCTGGGAATCCCCCCAGGCCGGCTGTGACTTTTTAAAACAGCCATGTGGCTTCCCAGCTGTCTCCGAACGCCGAACGCGGAAGTTCGGGTTTGGCGTTCGGCTTCGGGAGACAGCTGGGAAGCCGTGCGGCTGTTTTAAAAGGTCACAGCCGGCCTGGGGGGCTTCCCAGCACCCCCCCGAACCACGAACCTTTGCCGAACTTCCGGGTTCAGGGTTCGGGGGGGTTCTGGGAAGCCCCCCAGGCCGGCTGTCACCTTTTAAAACAGCCGCGCGGCTTCCCAGCAGTCGCCGAACGCCGGTTTTTTGCGGGGGGGTTTTTTTGGTTGCACGGATTAATTGACTTTAAATTATTTCCTATGGGAAACAATGTTTCGTCTTACGAACCTTTCGTCTTACGAACCTCCTCCTTGCACCAATTAAGTTCGTATCATGAGGTATTACTGTATTTATTTATTAGATTTGTGTCATTTTGGTTGGTGGTGTGCCCCAGGATTTTATAAATGTAAAAAATGTGCCGCGGCTCAAAAAAGGTTGAAAATCACTGCTCTAGACTACATTTAGAAAATTTACAGCTACTCCGCCTCTGATTTAACTGTTATTCATAAAATCATACGTCACAATGTACTCCCTGTTAGCGACTATTTCACCTTTAACAACAATAACACAAGAGCACGCAATAGATACAAACAAAATGTAAATTGCTCCAAACTAGACTGCAGAAAATACGATTTCAGCAATAGAGTGGTCAATGCCTGGAATTTACTACCGGACTCTGTTGTTTCCTCCCCAATCCCAAAATCTTCAACCTTACATTATCTACAATAGGCCTCTCCCCTTTTCTAAGAGGTCTGTAAGAGTCATGCATAAGTGCACCTTCATACCTACCATCCCTGTCCTAATGTCTTTTTATCTTTTCTATCTCTACTTTATACTTACGTTACTACAATACTATATTTGTATGACAAGCAATAATGAAATAAAATGAAATGAAATGAAATAAAATAAAATAAAATAAAATAAAATAAATAAAATAAAATAATAAAATAAAATAAAATAAAATAAAATAAAATAAATAATAAATAATAAAAAATAATAAAATAAAATAATAAATTAATAAAATAAAATAATAAAATAAAATAAAATAAAATATCCCCTTCTTTATACAACTCTGTTCTGGCTACCCCATCCCTCCTTGTTCCCCATTGGCTAAGGTACTATGATGTTACATTCTTCCTGACCACATCTTACATATTTTCGCTTATTCAATTCATTTTTAGCTTTCCTCTTGTTAAATTCATTTTTAGCTTTGCCTTTCCTGTTTTCCAATTGTTCTCTTTCCTATTATCCCCCTCAGCTAATTTTCCTTGGCCAGCCACATTATAGCTTTAACTCTGTTTATTGGATTAAGCTGGAACGTACCTGAACCAAAAGATTAGACTATTGGAACAGTAACAAGGACAAGAAGCAAGGTGCCGCGGTTTGCAGTTCTATTAAAACATTTTTTCCTGTGGAAAACTTGTTCCCGATAACAAAGCAGATTCAGAGGCCTTCAGGAAACTCTTGCTGGCTGCAGATGAAATGGGCTCAGATGTGAGAGGCCTGGCTGCAACTGTCCAAAGCCGAAGAAGTTCATGAAGACCTCTGACAACAAAACGGAAACTGGGGGTAAGCACACAAGTGAACTTCAGGTTAGCCTGTTGGGCTGTCTTCACTGTGGAGAGAGCAAAAATGGCCAAAGAGAAGGCCGAAAATGAGCCGACATAGGGCAACACCTCACATGCCCTCAGATATGGCTCCGTGTGCCACCTGTGGCACATATGCCATAGGTTCGCCATCACTGTCTTAGGCTACCTACTGTTGACCTCAACCTATTCCTAAGAGGTCTGCAAAGGGCGTGCATAAACGCACAACTTGCATACCATCCCTATCTTAATGTCTCCTTTTATTTGTATCCATTTCGTGTATTGATAACCATATTTATACTTATACAGTAGTCCCTCGCTATACCGCGCTTCACCTACTGCGGCTTCACTTCATCGCGGCTTTCTGAGGAAGTCGATCGGCAGATTTAAACAGCCCGCCGAACTCGATCGGCAAGTTTTTTTTAAAAAAAATATATCTAAAATTGTAAATACTGTATTTAAATACTGTATCTAAAATAAATACTGTGTGGGAAGGGTTTATAAACACTTAAAACAATGAAAACTTACCAAACAATTACAATATAAATACTTAAATAAGTACTATCAGTCGATAAATTCCCCATCGCGGATTTCACCTATCGCGGCCAGCTCTGGAACATAACACCAGCGATAGGTGAGGGACTACTGTATCTGTTATTTAATACATGCTTGACAAAATGACTAAATGAAATAAACAAACAAACAAGGATAATTATTAATAATAATAATTTATTAGATGTATATGCCGCCCCTCTCTGCAGACTCCAGGGAAGGATGCCAGCAAGGACAACAGAGTGTAGAAAAGAAGGCAGAGCTGAGATTTGCATCCTTGAATGCTGACTTCTCACAGAATACAAGTAGCTGGATGCAGAAATATTTTCATGATAAGCCAGTGATCAAGAGTTTATTTTAGCAGACAATTAGTGCAATAGCTTTCAGACGTTGTGGATGCTCCATCACTGGGGGTTTCTAAGAATATTTTTTTTATTTTTTACATTTAAATTTATATGTTAAAAGGTGAGGTTCATTTCTAATGCAACAAGGTTGCCCTTTCGATGAGTCGAACTATAATTATCCACAAGCACATCTGAAAGTCATAAAGTATGAGACAGCCTGCCCAGAAATGGCTGTTCTAAAGCTCCCTAAGTTCATTGTCTCAATAAAATGTGGCCTCTCAAAAAAATCAATCTAAATGCTATTGGTATTCAATAGATGCACACATTTTGATATTTGCTTTTCTCTCCTGGGCTAACATGAATGCTACAGATTAGCTGTTTCCATGGTTATAATTTCAGCAGTAGCATCATTATCACTATCTTACTCTACTTGGCAAAAATAATAATATAATTGTGGCTTTGATTAAAAAATATTTGTAAGTTATTATGTAGTTTGTCTTTTCTGTATTTAATTCACAGAACATTTTGTATTAATTTTCCACAGAACTCATATCTTAATAGCCAACCCATGAGAAGACATTGTGCAGCTATTCCATTTTGTTTTCCTGAATTGGTTATTTTGATTTTAAAAAGATAAAAGGAACAGTGCACATAAGATTAAATCTGAAACATATTACCATCACTCCTAAATTCTATGAATCAGACAAGAACATGATAAACATTCATGTGCAACCATCCTTCATTAATTGTTGATAACTGTGTCTCCTTGTTTATTTTCTAATATGGAGCTTTCCTGGTAAATCAGTTCTTATGAGAGTCGAATGCATTCTGAGGTCAAGGCCTTTATGTCATGCAAGGGGTCACATCACACATAGATGGGGCCAAGACAGTGAAGGGCTACCAAAATTTTTACTAACACACTGTGGGCATGGCTTATGCAGGGCACCCTGCATTTTCTTTCTTTCTTTGGGTGCTCTGGGGTGGAGTTCCATTTTCACTATGCCACTGTGTCCCCCCCCCAATTCAGGCAGTAGCACACCCCTGGGCCAAGGTAAAATACAAAAGCTTTTGAGGGTCAGATGTGACTTTCAAATTGTTCAACTTCTGTTGTAGGAAATATCTTTAAAAATTCTGACTGATTCAGCAAATGATTGATTTTTAAATATTAGGATGCAAACCATGAATACTTCTGGACATATATAAGCATAGCTATATTCATATCCCAAAATGTATAAGACTATTACATAAGCTATGGCCATTTAGGTTCAGTAGATGGACCATTGAACTTACCTGAACTGTCTTCTCGATGCACTGCGAGGAGAGTCCAACATGGGTAATACTCTAGCCTGATTGGCTAGGGACTGAGTTAATTATAATAATTATAGATAGCTCCACCCTATCGGTGCCCCACCACCTCAGTCAATAAAAACAAAGGAGTAGTGTGAAATAACCACAATTTATTAACCCAACAATATAACCAGAAACAAACAGTGAGCCCCTGGGCCAATAGACCGGGTTGGGTTTGGACTCTCCTTGCAGTGCATCAAGAAGACCATTCAGGTAAGTTCAACGGTCCTTCTCCAATGCACTGCTGCGGAGAGTCCAACATGGGATATACCCAAGCTCAAGATGATAGGGTGGGCAACGGCCGGACCAGGGGCGCCTCTGATTCACACACCCTCTGTAGTACCCTCCATCCAAAGGCCGCTTCAGTGGAACCAAATTAATCCAGTTTGTAGTGGCGAATAAAGGTATCTGGATTAGTCCACGTAGCTGCCCTACAAATGTCCTCCAGAGGAGCCTGTGAAGACCATGCTGCTGATGTTGCCGCGCTTCTCGTTGAATGGGCAGTGATACCCTTTGGTACCTGTAAAGACTGCGCTTCATAAGCCTTTACAATACAAGCACGTACCCAGCGACTAATTGCCTGGGAAGAGACCTTACATCCCATAGATGAAGGACTAAACGAGACAAACAAGGCTTCTGTTTTGCGATGTGAGGCTGTTCTTCTTATATATATCTTGAGTGCACGCCGCACATCCAGCTTGTGCCAGCGCAACTCCGAGGGATGTGTCCCGTGAGTACAAAAGTCTGGTACAATTAGCTCTTTTGATCTATGAAAAAGCGTGTTGACTTTAGGTAGGAATGTCAGATCAAGTCGCAATACAACCCTATTAGGATGGAACATGCACAGATCTGGTCTGACCGAGAGGGCTGCTAGCTCTGACACCCTCCTGGCCGATGTTATAGCCACCAAAAAGGCTGTTTTCCAGGACAATTTTAATGATATTTGTCTCAACGGCTCAAAGGCTGGTGCAGACAACGCTTGTAGAACTGAAGGTAGGCCCCACGTTGGAAATCTGTGTACCACTGGTGGTCTCAAATTGGAGACCCCTTTTAAAAAATCCCTAATCCATGGATGGCATGAGATGGGCTTCCAGAAATCCAACTTCCGTATAGTAGAAATAGCTGCAACTTGTCACCGTAATGTGTTAGGCGCTAGCCCTTTGTCAAGACCAAATTGTAAGAATTGTAGGACAGTTACCACTGAAGATTCCTGCGGGTCTACCTGAATGCCGACACAGAACTGGCAGAAAGCCGCCCAAGTGGCTTGGTAGATCCTTGTAGTCGACGGCCTACGTGCTGCCTGAATAGTAGTGACTACATTGTCCGGTAATGAGGCACGCCTCATTCGGTCCCCCTCAAGTGCCAAACAGTCAGTTTCCACCATTGAGGGTCCGGATGGATCACTGACCCCTGGCTGAGGGAGACTTGGTGAATCGGGAGGCGCCAAGGTGGTGAAATCGCCAGGTCCATGAGGTCGGCAAACCATGGCCGACGAGGCCAGTACGGAGCCACGAAAAGCGCCTCTGCCCGTTCCCAGATGAGCTTGGCAATAACTCTGGAGATGAGGGATATCGGTGGAAACACATACAAAAGGCCTTGTGGCCACCTGGACCTCAGGGAGTTGACACCCTCTGCTCCCTGAGAGGGGAAGCAGGAATAGAACCGTGGTAGTTGAGAGTTCTGTGGGGTGGCAAACATATCCACCAGTGGCATACCAAATCTGTTGACGATGATTTGGAAAGTCTCTGTGCTCAGCCTCCACTCTGATGGATGAATGGTCGACCGGCTGAGCCAGTTGGCTTGTATGTTGTCCACGCCAGATATGTGCTCGGCATCAGTGTCTCTGCCTGATCCATCAATCTGTTGGACCTCGTCCCACCCTGATGGTTTATGTGGGATCAAGTAGCCACATTGTCCGTCAGGATCATCACGTGTTTCCCCTGACATAGTGATTGGAAGGCCTGTAGAGCTAGAAAAACAGCCTTTAATTCCAGAAAATTTATATTTACCTCTGTCAAGTCCTGTTGTGACCAGAGTCCCTGGGCCACTTGTGTTTCGACATGTGCCCCCCAACCTGTGAGACTCACATCCGAGGTGATGGTGATCTCCTCCTGCTTCAGGAAAGGGGTACCTTGTAGAAGAGCCCCTGATTGCCACCAGGGCAGGGAGAGTCGGACTTTCCTGGTTGGAGTGACCATATGGTTGGAATGACTGGCCCTGTTCCGCTGGAAAGGTAACAGGAACCATTGCAAGGGTCTGGTGTGGAAACGTGCCCACGGAACTATGTCTATACATGAGACAAACGTTCCCAACACTTGAGACAGAAAGGCCAGAGTTACTGTCTTCTTGCGCCTGAGCAGGGTGACCATAGCTCGGATCTTCCACACCCGATCCTCTGACAGGTACACCTTGCCTTCCCACGTGTTTATCGTAGTGCCCAGATGTGGTAGGCACGTAGTAGGTGACAGGTGGCTTTTGGGAAGATTTATTGTAAACCCATGTTATTGTAGCGTCCGGATGGTTAGTTGAAGATCGTCCTGCGCTTGTGTTGGGTCCATGGAGAGGATGACAATGTCGTCCAGATATGCTAAAAGACAGACTGAACGTGCTCTGAGGGACGCAGTTAAGATGTCCAGTAGCTTGGTGAATGTTCTTGGTGCGGATGAGAGGCCGAAGGGCATCGCATGGTATTGAAAATGATGGTTGTTGAAGCAGAACCTGAGGTATTTCCGATGTTCCGGATGAACTGGAACATGGAGGTATGCCTCTTTGATGTCTATTGAGGTCAGCCAATCGCCCTGTCTTATGGCGGCGAGGATGATGCGTAGGGAGTGCATCTTGAATCTCAGGTACCTTACATATAAGTTTAGCTGCTTCAGGTTGAGAATTAGCCTGCACCCCCCAGAGGCTTTTGGCACCACAAAGACTATGGAATAGTATCCCTGACCTCTTTCCCTTGGTGGAACTGGTTCTATAGCGCCAATTTCGATTAGGTGTTGTACCTCTTGTATCAGAAGTGCCCTCTTTTGAATGCAATGGCATTCTGGGCATTGTATAAATCGCTGTGGGGGAACTCTGAGAAAGTTGATACGGAGGCCTTGTGACACAACTGCAAGTGCCCACAAGTTGCTGGTGATATCTCCCCAAGTGTCGGAGAAGGCTTGAAGCTGTCCCCCGATAGGAGTATCCCCTCGTAAGTCACTTTTGTCCCTTAAACCCCTTCTGATTGTTGAATTTGAAGTGTTTTCTGGACTGCTGGTACTGCTGTCTGCTCCTACTGTTAAACCCTCCTCTGAAATTTCCTTGGTTATAACCCCCTTGGTAATAGGGTCTTGGAAATTGAGGGTTTGCCACATTCGGATCCTGGTAGCCCCCTTGACGAAAGGGCTGCCGGCAAAAGGGGTTCTGACGTCTTTCCGTGCATCGGGTGGACCGCGGCAATACCTTCTTTTTGTCCTTGTCTTCCACAAGGACTTTATCTAAGGAATCTCCGAATAGTTGCCCTCCCTTGAAAGGAGCTGAAGCCAGTCGCCACTTCGACTTGGCATCCGCCTGCCAAGAACGTAGCCATAGCATGCGTCTGGATGATAAAGTCGTGGCCATTGCCCTAGAAGCAAACTTGGCTGCTGTAAGGGTAGCGTCCGCGGAGAATTTGGATGCTAGTATAAGTTTATTCAAGTCTTGTCTAAGGCATCCTTCTTCAGGACCGACCTTTGCTAGCATCTCCTCAAGCCAGAGAACACAAGCCCTGTTCATGAACGAGGCTGCCGATGTCGCCCTCAGCGCCCAAGATGCCATCTGATGCATCTTGCGGATTAGGTTCTCTGATCTTCTATCATCTGGCTTTAATCCATCTGCCAGCTCCGATGGTACCACCGCATTGGAGACCAGGCTGGCCACAGGTTGATCCACAGTGGGAAATTGCAGCAGCTCTTCCACCTCAGGGTCGAAGGTGTAGAACTTGTGCTCCATTACCGTCGGCCCTTGCACCGCTGCCAGGTGTTGCCACGGGTGCTTTACGTTTGCCACGAAAATCTGTGAAGACGGTATGTGCCTTGAAGGAATCTGAGGCTCTAAAAACAACCTGGCCGCTGGCTGCAGCCCTGCGGCCGCCTCTGATGGTTTTGAGGAGGCGTTGATGGTAGTGATCAGTTTGGCCTTTCTTAATAGTGGATCAAAGAAAGCCGGTTTAAAGAGGGAGATGGACGATAGGCTTCCGGTCTGGAGGAGACCGCAGCGGGATCTCTTTGGCAGCGCTTTGCCCCGAGATCCCTTCTACCCCCTCCGAAGGTCACAAATCACGATCGGATCGGGCTCGGATGGCCCGATCCCAGAACAGGGGGCTCCCCTCTGCCCGAGGAGCCGTCGCTGAAGCTCCGGAGGCAGCGGTTCGCCCCGCAGCTTCGGAGACGGGAGAACCGATCTTCCTTGCCTAGGAAGATTCGGCCAGCGCTTTCTCCCCTCACCCAGCGGGAAGCAAGAAAAGTTTAAGAAGTGAAAGTATTGCAACTTATCTGACCGAAAAGGAATACAACAGATAAAGAGACCTAAGGTAAAAAAAACTCTTTTGTTTCATGTTTAAAACCAGAAGATTTGATCGCAGCGAAAGTTTCAAGTGAAAGTTTTTTTCTTCTCAATAAGGCGAAGGTGAAAGTTATTTCTTTTTTTTTGATTCATCCGCAAATAACAGCCGAATCTAATTTTTTCACTTTCGTTTTTTCCATCTTGAACTTGAACTTTGGAACTTAAAAAATATTTTCCCTACTCTATGGATTAATAAAATAATTTAAATTTGATATGACTATATAGAAAATTTAAATTGCTAAAGGAAATCTGCAATGATGATTAGAATTCGTTTTTTTTAGATCGTTAAAATTATAGTGTTCCGGGCTTAAATTCTGACAGCGGAGGAACACAGCTTTGCTGCCTTTTTTCTCATCTTGTTGCTTTTTTACAATAATGAAATAACGCAATAATTACAAAATAAATGGAAAATAGAAGGAACTGAAACATTAGATCACAAAGAGTCTATTCAATCTTTCTTTTGGATTATTTACTTCTGGATTAACCTATTTGGATTACTTGCTGATCGTCTTTGGATTACTTGCCGATCGTTTTTGGATTATCTGCTGAGAACTTTTTAACATCTGCCTTGCTGTACGAAACTTAACCTGACTCCATCTTAGGATTTGCTTCTCTGCTTCTGTCTTGAACTTGGAAAATAAACTGACTTTATTCTAAGCAAACGAAAACTCTTAATTTGATTTTGCCTTTGAATTTGAAATTGGAACTAAACATAACTTTATTCCTTGACACTTGGATTTACATCCCTTACTTCCCAGCACAACTACTCGACCTATAAGAAGAACATAAGTATATAATACTGATATTTTGTCTTTTGAATAACTATTTTCTTCCCTGATCTCTTTTAGATTCTTTTTTTTTCTTTTTTTTTCTGTGCACTGCTATTTTTAAAAGAAAATTGATTTGAAACATATGCATTGTTAATAAACCTTGGCTCCCTGCTCTATTTTAATTAGTGGAATTAAAATATCACCTCCTTCTTTTTTTCCTCCCCTAGAATAATTTTCTCCACTCTTTTTACTAATTTTTTCTTCTTTCCTCTCTCCCCCTCCCTTTTTTCTCCCATAATTTTCCTTCTCTATGCTTTCTTTTATTTTTTATGAATTGCTAATATTTCATCTTTTCTTTTATCTATTCTGTCCTCTTATTAGACTACTTCTTTTTAGCTCTTATTTCCCTCTTATTTTTAAAAGTTTTACACCTGGTCTTTTTGGTATTGCATATTTAAAGTCTTAAAAATAACAATATATTTTGAATTTTGTTAGTAATTGGATTGATACATATAGTTATATTTGAAGGGAAATTGCTAACAAGATAAATTGAACAGATTTGGAATTTATAGGAATTCTTTTCCTTTTACTACATATAAATTGAAAGTAATTTAAATTTCAAATAGTGGATTCAAATTTGATAATGTCAAGTACCTCAACCTTTGTTAAAACGGTCAAAAAACAAACTACAGCAACAATCCCCTCCCCACAAGGGTCACCGCATCCTTCCCCGTCGCACCAGGTGTTCACCATGTCTACCAAGGACAAAGACAAAGATAAAACAATGCAGTCCAATTTTGCAACACTACAAGAAACTTTAAATACTTTGAAAGACTTTATGTTTAAATCTCAAGAACGAGAGGCTATAAAAGAGGACGCAACACAACAAAGAGAAGCTATAAAATCAGAGCTGGCAGAATTTAAAACGGAGATGGCTCAATTGAAAGTTGACATGGGAGAGATGAAAGACCAGATAAAGGAGATGCAACAAACATTACAAGAAAGTGATGACCGAGTTAAAAAAGTTGAAGAGAAATCTGACAAAACTGAAAAAAGAATGGACTACCTTGAAGGGAGAGCTGATGCAAGATACAGAAGATATGATGAATCAATCACTCAGTTGGAGATGCAACGTGCTTCGTATGGATTAAGATTTCAGAATATAAAAGAGGAAAAAGATGAAGATTTAAAAATGACTATGGCTGAAACTATTGGAGGAATACTCCAAGAGGATCCCACAGCACTACTGAAAGAAATCGATGAAGTTTACAGAACTTCGAATAGTTACATTCGTCGTCACAACCTCCCGAGAGAGATACACATCAAGTTCACAAGAAAAGCTTTGCGATATGACATACTCCACTGGTCAAGAAACTCCAAACTCCAACACCAAGGAGTTGAAATAAAAATATTAAAACAAGTTCCCAGAAGCATCAGAGAAAGCAGAAGAGACTATCACTTTCTAACTAGAATTTTGATCAAAGAAAATATAACTTTCCGTTGGCTTATTCCACAAGGCCTTTCTCTGACTTGGCATTCCACAAGATACAAATTGGAAAACGTAGACCAAGCTATGTACTTCTTTGAAAACAGTGGCATCAGCCACCTGGACTATACAACTAAACAACAAGTGGTCCAACAACAACCAATACAACAGCAACCAGGGGAAAAACCAGCAATCCAACAAGAAGAAGATCTGGGGGCTACTGCTCAGATAATAGAGCAGGACCAAGGTGCCAGAAGAGTTCAACCTCAGCGAGAAACCAAAAAACCTACTAAATGACAATAAGTAAAGATTTAAAAATCTTTTCTGTAAACGTCAATGGACTTAATGAACCAAGGAAAAGGAAACAAATCTTTTCTAAAATCAGAAATCAAAATGCTCAAATTGCAATATTACAAGAAGTGCATATTTAAAAAAATAACCAAAAATTACTGTTGAATCCCAAAATTGGAAAAATGTATGCTGCATTAGCAGATCAAAAAAAAAAGAGGTGTAGTGATGTATGTTGAGAATTCTATAAATTCCAAACAAATATTTAAGGATAATGAGGGTAGAATATTGATTGTACAAGTTGATATTGAACCTAGACCTCTAGTTATTGTTTCTATTTATGCCCCTAATGAAGATCAAATGACATTTTATAAAAATCTACACCAAACAATAATAGAACTAGCTATTGAAAATGTATTAATAATAGGTGATTTTAATGCCATTGCAAACAGACAACTAGACCATTCAGGGGGGGGGAGGTAACAATAAAAGGAAAAAAAGTAAAAAAACAAGAAGGAATTTGCTACCTAGTACTTTTCAAAAAATGAAAGCGGAACTATTGTTAAATGATATCTGGAGGGAAAGACACCCTCATAAGAGACAATATACCTTCTATTCCAACCCCCACAAAATTTGGACAAGAATAGACATGATGTGGGCACCAAAAATGGTCGCAGAACAAATAAAAGAGGTCGAGATAGATGTCAATACATGGGCTGATCACAATCCAATAGTGGTCTCTATGAGAATGAATAACAAACAGAATAACTGGCGGATGAATAGAAACATCTTAAATGATAAGAAATATAAGGATTGGATCGAAAAAGAATTAAAAATATTTTTTGAAATTAACAAAAACTCAGACACCACTCCACAGAACTTATGGGATACAGTTAAAGCCTACATAAGAGGATTAACAATATCCTACACAGCAAAATATAACAAGGAAAACAAATTAAAGTATGTACAATTAATAAATGAATTAAAACAATTAGAATTTTTATCGCAGCAACATATTAAGAATAGAGATTTAAAAACAGAAATAAATGTAATTAAACATAAAATTAGAATCATAGAACAAAATCAAATAACTGAAAAAATTAAAAGAGCAAAGCAACACTATTTTGAACATGCAAACAAACCAGGCAGATGGCTAGCATATAAACTTAGAAAACAGAGTCAATCAAAATTAATTAAAAAACTAGAAGATAAAGATGGTACAATAAAATATGATACAGAAGGAAAGGCAGACATTGTGTATAATTTTTATAAAGATCTATATGCTAAAGATAATGTTAGCGAAGATGAAGTCTTTAACTATTTACAATCTTCAAAATTACCACAAATAACAGAGGACCAACAGGCCACCATGGATGGACCAATAACAATGGAAGAACTCCTAATAACAATCAAAAAACAGAAAAGTAATAAGGCCACAGGCCCAGACGCCATACCGGCAGAATGGTACAAGATAGAAAATGAAATAATAAGAAACCACATGTTAGAAACTTTCAATCTATGTAGACTCGAGGGCAAAATTCCTAAATCTTGGTCAGAATCACTAACAACTTTAATACACAAACCGGGTACAGACCCAGAAAAAATTAAAAATTATAGGCCTATATCATTATTAAATGTAGACTACAAGATATTTATTGCTATTTATGCAGACAGACTTAAAAGAGTCATAAATGGAATAATACACCAAGATCAAAATGGGTTTTTACCAGGGAGACAAATTAAAAATAATCTTAGAACAGTTATAAACACACTAGAGTACTACGAACAATATCCAGGTAAGACAGCATCCTTAATGTTTCTAGATGCCCAAAAGGCCTTTGATAACGTCAATTGGATATTTATAAAAATGCAATTAAATAAAATGAGATTTGGCCCAAAATTTGTTAATTTAATAGATACTATATATTCAAAACAAACAACCAATATAATATTGAACAATAACCAACTACCAACACTTGATATAAATAAGGGAGTTTGTCAAGGTTGCCCTATATCACCATTGTTATTTATTATGATTCTTGAAACTCTATTAATTAAAATAAGAGCAGACCCTAAAATAAAAGGTCTAACTGTAGGAGACGAAACTTATAAAGTCCAAGCCTTTGCAGATGACTTAACGTTTATAATTGAAGAACCGATAACAACAGTCCCCACATTACTGCAAGCTATTGAACAATATGGAAAGGTAGCAGGTCTAAAGATAAACAAAAGTAAAACACATTTTTTAACTAAAAATATGAATAAAACACAAGAAACCAAACTAGAAAGCATTTCTGGAATAAAGATTGTTAAAAAAGTAAAATACCTAGGAATAAATCTAACAGCGAAAACAATAACATTAACAAATGATAACTACACAAAGTTACTAACAGAAATTAAAAAAGATTTAGCAATATGGAATAATCTGAAAATATCATTTCTAGGAAGAGTGGCAACAATTAAGATGAATATTCTACCTAAGGTCTTATTTCTTTTCCAGGTAATTCCAATAAACCCAGGGGGAATCTTTTTTAAAACTTTGACAAATCTAGTTAAAAAATTTATATGGCAAGGGAAAAAAGCAAGGATAAAAATAAACTGCCTAGAAGATATCAAAGAAAGAGGAGGATTTGGCCTTCCAAATTGGAAATTATATTATCAGGCTGCCGCATTAACATGGGTTAGAGATTGGATAACTCTAGAGAACAAAAGAATATTAAATTTAGAAGGACATGATCTTATGCTTGGATGGCATGCATTTATATGGTACGACAAGGAAAAAAACCACTCATATTTTAAAAGACATACATTAAGGAAGTATCTACTAGAGGTTTGGAAAGACATAAAGAAAAATCACTTTTTAAATATCCCAGAATGGCTTGCCCCCCTAGAAGCAATAACGCATCCAAAGTCTATAAAAGACAAGAAAATATCTTTTAGATATAAAGAATTACTAAATGACCAGATGAAGTTAAAATCTAGGATTAAATTACAAGAAGAAGGGATAATAATAGACTGGTGGCATTATGCCCAGATTCGATCTAGATACCAGAAGGATAAAACTCTTTATATTTTTAACAAAAGTAAAAATTTGTTAAGTAATCTAATTACTACTAATCCAATAAAAATGATAGGTAAAATATATAAATTCCTCATTGCTCATAAAAACATAGAGTTGACTTTAAAAGATACTATGATAAGATGGTGTAGAAATATTGGCAAGGAAATAGACATAGACACATGGGAGAAAGTTTGGATTAACAATTGGAAAATGACCAAATCAGTCTCATTAAAAGAAAACCAAATTAAAATGTTCTACAGGTGGCATCTCCCACCAAATAGGATAGCAAAAATGTTTCCCAAAACATCCCCACTATGTTGGAAATGCAAGAATGAAATAGGAACTTATTACCATCAATGGTGGACATGTGGTAAAGCTAAAATATACTGGAAGATGATAGAGAAAATAATAAAAGAAATAGTAAAGCAAGATATAGAAAATACCCCGGAATTCTATTTATTAGGAATTACCAACCAGACTTATAAGAAAGAAATTCTTTACTTAATTATACACATATTAACTGCGGCTAGAATAATATATGCGCAAAATTGGAAGGGGGAAGAAATCCCCAAGGAAGAAGAAGTTATACTTAAAATATTAGATTGCGCTGAAATGGACATGATGACAAGACGATTAAATGATCAAGAAGATACTAAATTCTATGAAACATGGAACAATGTTTATAAATGGATAGATAAGAAAAAATAAGATATACAAATTTATCTTTAGTTAATTTTTTGTATTTGTTTTTACCTAGGTGATAACAATATTAATATTAGTTTAAATGTATTGTTTGATGATTATGATACAGTAGTTTATGTACAAGTAACACATTAAGAACTTTGGTTTATATACGTATAGTAGTTGAAATTAGTTTAAATGTTTTGTTTGATGACTATGGTATATTAGTATAGTAGTTAAAACTAGATTAAAGGTATTTTTTGATGACTATGGTATATTAGTTTACGTATAAGCAATATATTAAGAACTTTACCTTAAATTTACATAGTACTTAAGATTTGTAAAACTTTAACCCAAATTTACTAGACCTTTTAACATTTAACATATATTCAATTATGTATTCTTTTTCTGTACTTGAATGTATACTTTCAAGAGAAGCGGGGGAAATGCACCCCCACTATATGTTTAATGTTTGTATGTGTGTCTGTTTATTTTAAGAAAATTAATAAAAAAATTATAAAAATAAATAAATAAAGAGGGAGATGGACACAGGTTGCTCTGGCGGGGGGTTCTCATCCTCTGACAACTCGCGATCTGGGTCACTAGCGGTCTCCTCCTCCTCCATCATTGAGTCTTGAAGTGATGGGGCTGACCACATGTCCCTTCTTGCTCTCGCCTGCATGGGCCTCTGCTGTGCTCCCACAGTCATGTCTTGTGAATAGGTACTGGTCAGCATGTCTTGCAGAGCCGGTGGCATGGTCTGCCAGACCTCATTAGAACGTAGCCCTGCTGCAGATGGTGTAAAGGTGGCAGAGGGATATTGAGGTTCATGCTGATAACATGATTGGGCTGTGGCAGATGGTAGTTCTGTAGCCCCAGGATACCTGTCTGCTCTCACCTCAGAGGGGAGGTGTGGTGCTGTCTGTCGATCTGGAGACAGATCCATGCTGTAAGCAGACATCACTGATCCTGTATTTGCCCTTGGGGAGCTAGAAGGGAACCATGAAGGAAAGGCCTGGCTTGGTGGGGCTTGCTGAATTATGGGAGTTTGATGCAGCGATGCCTGCCTCTGGGTGGCCTCCAGCTGTGCCTCAAGTGCCTTAATTTTTTTCTCAGCTTCTTTGAGGCTAGAAAGGGAAGATTTGGCTTTGGCCTTTGAGGGGAGCCCTTTATCTTTGTTCTTAGGGTCCTCCCCTTTAGCACCACTGGCTACTGAAGGAACATTAACCTCAGATGAGGGATCAGCCATTATATTCTTTACTCACAGTTCAATATGACACTGACTATTTGAGAAGGGTGATCTCTGCTAATCAGACAAGCTGTTAAACAGTAGGCATTCACCGAGAGTCTCGGACAACAATGGCTGCTCGATATGGCTCAGTGGGAGGAATCCCACCTACCAGCCTGCAATTGGTTAGATTGGACCACGCCACTGAATATGGACTCCGATTGGTTGAGTCCCTGTTGCTGCCTCCAGAAGGCCACACCCCCTCACACAAAATGGCGGGCGCCACTTTCCCGGTCGCAAAATGATGGGTGTGACAAACTAGGCTCCAAAAATGGTGGGCGCAATTGTTTGGCGCCTCCTGAAGCTCCAAATGAGCTTCCATTTCTCTTCTGGAAGCCAGCCTGGCATGCTAGAAGCCAGACAGATGGCGATTCTTCCGATCCTCCCAGCGTGCTGGCGAATGTCACGGCGAGGGGGGGGGGCGTTGCGCCTCATGCCGATCAGCTGGGAGGCAGTTTGGCGCTTGGCCAAGGAGCGAAAATGCTCCAGTCCTTGCCGGCGCTCGGCGAGGCTTCCTCTTTGCCTTTACTTTCCTCGGCAGTTCGAAGGCCGAGCTCAGCCAGCCCCATCGTTAGCCCAAGATGGGGCCTTGAGGAAGGGGGGTGAGTTGTTAATTTTTGGGGAGGAGGTCTGCGGTGGATGCAGATTTTAATCCCCACATACCTCACCATAATGTATAGCCTTGGAGGCTGGGGACCTTAGAGGGTGGACCGCTGCAAGTTGACCACTAGGCTCCTGGGTATGGCCACTGAGGTCAGGGACCCACCTAGGTACTTGGCAGCTAACCTCTGGGTAGTGCTCTCGGAGAGCAGGGGCCCTGAGGAGATAGAAGTGATGCAGGCTGTACCCACAGAGGGTCGAAGCCTGAATTCCTCTTCTTCTTGTCAGGATCTGCAAGGGAGACAAAGAGAGACAAAAAAAGAAAAGGTTAAGCATAATGAAAAATATTTATTATAACAACTATATTCTTAGAGAAAACCAACTCAAGTCCCTACACTACGACTGAGTTTTTAAAGACTGAGGTGGTGGGGCACCGATAGGGTGGAGCTATCTATAATTATTATAATTAACTCAGTCCCTAGCCAATCAGGCTAGAGTATTACCCATGTTGGAGTCTCTGCAGCAGTGCATTGGAGAACTAATTCTATTCACTGCTCCCATTTCAACTGGAAAAAAAATCCCAGTATTGGTAACAAAGAATAAATCTGACTTGAACAAGTTCAGCTACTGATAGCTTCTGGTAATCAAAAGAATTCCGGTGAATATGCTCAAAATCTATATACTTCGGGATTTTTTTTTTAATATGTTGTAAGCTGCCTCGGAGAGGACATATTAATCCAATTAATAAAATAAATACTGTATATATTCTGTTCAAAATTTCTGTTGAAAATCTATATCTCACTATACATAAAGTAGGATTTACAATTAGTTATATAATATTGCAAAAATAGCTGTAAAAAGATCTATTTATACAAATTAAATGGATTCTTGACAATAACTGTAAATGTGCAAACTGCAGCCAATAATTGGCTCTTTGTGTTTGGTAAATTATAGTAATTATCTTGTGTACATTTTGTTAGTTATTTTTATGCTTGAATAATTTAATTACAGCATACAGATCATATTATATACATGTGTTCTTCTGACAAAATCTTATATAGATTCCTGTGATGTGAGCCTGGATAAGTCTGGCTCACATTCTGCAGCTGCAAGATCAAACTTGGGTAGAAAAGGAAAAATAGGAAAGAAGAATGAGAAAGCTTTAGAAACTTGAATAACAGAATAAGAGTTGGAAGGGACCTTGGAGGTATTTATCTTTTTTTTTTCATTCAGTTTGTTGGTGATATCTTTGTGCAACCATGCTGGTTTCTAAAATGTCTCCGGAAAGAGAAAGGAATTAACGCCAGGCCGAAGTCCAACTCTTACTTTATTCTGGCAAGCAACAGACTTGAGAACAGAACCAGTAACCTAACAACACGAGGCCATGCCTGGCAGCTATTTATATGCTTGCTGCCAGGCGTGGTTAACCAATCAACTAGCACTATTTTCCCACCAGGTAAACCCAGGACATAACACCAATCAACTAACAGTATTTTCCCACCAAGGAAACTCAGGACATAAGAGTTTCCTTTTGGATTTTTTGTTTTCCTCATCAATAGTGTTGGGCGAACCCATCAAAGTTCAGGTTTGGTGGGTTCGGCCGAACTCGCAGCGGAGTTCAGGTAAGTTTGCCGAACCTGAACCCCAATCCCCAACCCCCAACCGCTGCCATCTTCCACCAAAGCAGCCCGCCTCCTTTTGCTTGCAGTGCCATTCCTGAGGCGGGGAAATTTTGGGCTGGGAGGCGTCGTGGCTCTCCCCCATGTTGCATCCATTACCCAGGGCAGCCTTAGTTCACCCCAGCGCTCTTTGGAGTGCAACGGGGGGGGGGAGAACTGCGCTGCCTCCGAGCCCAAAAATCCCCCGCCTTGGGAATGGCGCTGTAAGCAAAAGGAGGTGGGGAATCCCATTTGCTTTCCGCCCATGATGGGATTCCAGGAGCAGGACTTTGATGCCACGGAGACTCCTTCCTGGCCGGGGCCAAAACAGGGGAGTTGAAGAAATAAAGCTACGGACCAGGAAGGTGCCTCCGTGACGTCAAAACCCCACCTCCGGAATCCCATTGTGGGTGGCAAGCAAATGGGATTCCCCGCCTCCTTTTGCTCTCAGTGCCATTCCCAAGGCGGGGAAATTTTGGGCTCGGAAGCGGCGCGGCTCTCCCCCCCTGTTGCGCCCATTGCCCAGGGCAGCCTTAGCTCACCCTGGTGCTCTTTGGAAAGGGGAGGGGCATGGCAGCAGGCAGAGGGGAATCCACCCCACTCTCCCAGCCTCCGCACCACCACCCGGCTGTCATCTTCAGAGGAGGAGGAGCTGGGCACCGGTGGTGGCAGAGGAAGGCAAACGCCGGGGAGCTGTCGGCCAGTTGGGAAGCTGGGAGGGAGGCGGGAGACAAGAGGAGGAAGGCTTTAAAAAGGCAGAGGAAATCCGGACCATTGGAGCACAAAGAGGGAGGGGAAGCGTGGATTTCCCACAGATGGGGGGGGGTTCTCAGCCAGCCAACCTCACTTTAGAGTGTGTGGACTTCAACTCCCAGAGTTCCTCAGCCAGCTTCGCTGAGTCAGAGCCCTCCCCACCTCCACCTCCCACCCACCGGGGTGTTTGAACGAACGCCAAACCTGAACACGGACTTTTAAAAAAATCCGGGTTTGGGTTCGGTATGCCGAACACTGCATAGTTCTGCATGAACCCGAACTATGCAAGTTGGATTCGCCCAACACTACTCATCGGTATTATGATGTTCTGAGCTTTTATGATCGTGTTTTTCAGAATCTCCCAAGCTTCTTTGGAGTCTTTGGAGAGGGCCGGAATACAAATCTAATATATTATTAAATTATTTATTATTATTATTATTGAGTTGTTTTACCCTTTAGTACTATGATGGTGAGCCTACAGCACGCATGCCAGAGGTGGCACACAGAGCCATATCAGAGGGCACGCAAGACGTGCCCTATGTCAGCTCCAGCATGCTTGTGCGTATGGACAGCTGATTTTCAGCCTTGGGAAATGCAGTTTCACCCAACTCCTGCTCTCGATGGCTTCTACCTCTACCTTGTTGCACATGCGTGTGAGAGAGCAATTGAAAGGAAAGCTTTTATTCCTCCTATCGTCTTCATTCTGGAAAGCTTGCTGCATGTTTACAGCTTTTCTGGCAGCTGAGGAAAGAAGGGAACAGATGGCAGAAGCTATCTCCATTCCTCAGCCAGCTAAGGGGTAGGGGGTGGGAAACAGAGATAGCTCCTGCTTCCCTGAATCCTCCAGAGTGCAAAAAACAGCTCAACAGCAAAACGGAAGTGCGTTTTTCTGAATTTGCAGTTTGGCTGTTGGGCTATTTCTTTCATCTACCAGGCTTCAGAAAGGCCTGTGTGCATGTGGGGGAGGGGAAGCGCAGCAGTGTGTACATGCACGGGGGAGGGAAGGGGTGTGGACACATCACACATGCTAGCACCTCCCCCCACACACAGCCCTTTTGGCACGTGAACCAAAAAAAGGTTCGCCATCACTACGTTACTACTTTGATCCAAGGGATCTTTCCCAAGTTTTCTCCGAGTTTGTTGAATTTGGCTTTTTAAAGGTCTGCGATATTGGTGTTGTTATATTCAGTTATTTGTGTTTGCATTATGCTGAATTTTAGTATTATATGGTCACTCTCACCCAGTGTTCCCACAGCTTTGACTCCTCTTATTGTTTCTTCTTTGTTTGTAAGTATTAAATCCAGTATGGCTGCCCCTCTAGTTCCCTCCTCCATTTTGGGGGCAATGAAGTTGTCAGGTAGGCTGGTTAGGAATCTGTTGAATTTCTTGCTTGGTGCTGAGTTGGTTTTTCAGTTGGTGTCCGGATAGTTGAAGTCTCCTATTATTACTATGTTGTTTTTCTTGCAAATCTTCTTTAGCTGGTTTTTAAATAGGTGTCCGTTGTTCTGTTTGATTTGGCAGTTTATAACAAACTTCTATGTTATTTTGTTATTTTTTCTATTATGTTGACCCATATGCATTTTAATGGCTTTTATACCTTGGTAACTTGTAGCTCTTTAGCTACAAAGTGGTCCTTTATATACAGTGCAACACCACCTCCTTTTTGTGTGATCTGGTTTTTTTTTTAAAGCTTGTATCCTTTTATCTGTATGTTCCAATTGTGTGATTCATCCCACCAAGTTTCTGTTATTCTGACTTTGTCATACATTTGTGCCTGTTTGTGGGTGTTTTTTGTCTTTTATTTGGTGTTTGAGTTTATTTTCTTCCCCATCCCTTTTTGGTTCAATATTTATTTTATTTGCTTGGGGCCCATGCTTGGAGTTGGGTCCCAGGAATCCTGTAGATTGGTCACCCTCCCTTCGCAATTCTAGTTTAAAGCCCTCCTGACAAGTTGGGCCAGTCTTTTTCCAAAGACATTCTTCCTGGTCTTTGTGAAGTCCCTTGCCAAT